>NC_020497.1:996025-1009350 GCF_000184155.1 Fragaria vesca subsp. vesca
AACGGTCCAGCTTATGTCATAAGCTGGACCGTTGAAGGTCATTAAAACTAAATTGAACTTTTGAAAGCCTTAACGATCACCAAATCATATGAAATTTTGTAGAGGTGATCTACTCATATAGACCTAAGATATGAACGGTGGAGATGTAAAATTATAATCGGGAAGTTGGTGTAATACCCTATCCCTATAAATGGCTTAAAATAGAAATCCCTCGTTGAAAGGGCCCTGTACCTAGCATACCTGAAGGAATAGTAGAATTTTCCCTGAATTAAAACCAATTTAACTGAATGAAGAACTCACCAATTATGAGATACACAAATGATCTTCATATACGAGGAAGCCAACTATTTGGTGTGCCACTGAAGCAGTGCATGAGGCTTAGCTAATAGTAAAACCATACGTTATGCGACGAAAAAGTTTCTCATATTTACCTTTGCTGCAACTACTTCCCGGATCGGAAAAAAATAAATAAAATTACTAGACTAAAATACAACTAAAATCAAGTTTTCAAGTCGGTTAAACTACGTGCACCTTGGCAAAAGCTCCAAATCCGAGTCTTATTAGTAAAGCTTTTGTCCTTTGGAAAAGCGTCTAACAAGTTCATGAGTATGCAACAAAAGGGCAGGTCATACATTATACATGAACAAGCACAGCATGCACACTGATCTATCACTATTAATGAATAATGTTACACAAGCATCATCCGCCTTTACCTAGGTTGTTAATTCCTCCTGCTATATCTATAAATCAATTATTATTACCCAATCTACAGTAACTCTCCATTCTACAATAATCTGCCTATATCCTCAAGACCCCCAAGCCCAGAGTTCTTACATGTTGGGGTGAGAGTAATAATAACAACAAAAGAGTGGCCTTCGAACCTGATCTCTTTCTTTCCCTTCTGGCTTCCTTGTAATTCCCCTACCTCACTATTGCTCCCTTCCAGCCTCTTACCACCAATAATATGCACTTTGCTGCTTCAATCCTTCTACCATTCTCAATCCATTGGTTGCCCACGTAAGAATTGGTGGCCAACCTCAGCTGTATAAAGGCAAAAGTCCAAGATCAGGGCCATGAGGCATCAAGTATGGGAAAAGTAAAGTGTTGTAATTACTATTAAATGTAATTGACTCGTTTTTGTTTGCAGAGCATCTTTCTCAATACTCTAATTGGTGGACAATGATATATTATACGCGGCAAGACACACTCTGGGGAAGAAAACAAGAGAGCATAGTTACCACTTTCACCATCAGAAATATCTGTGAGCTTTGCAATTGCATCAATAAGTGCTTGTTCATGATCCTGCCCAGTCATTTAAGAGATCAGTTGTGAAAATAATGAGTGATGAAAAAAATAAAGCTGAGGGGTAATAAGATTATCCTTACTTTCAAAACTTTCTTTGCTTTATCAATTTCAACAGGGTCTGGATGATTTGCACCAAAGACTCTCTCTACCTGTCCAAATTATTACAGAAAATGATATTTCTGCTACGAAACCAACAAATGTGTTGATCAAATAGGGATCCACCTATTTTCACTAACCTCCTTAATTAAAGTATCTGTGTGAAGTAAATGTATATCATCTGGCGCCTTCTTTCCAATGCCATTCTGGGATGGCAAAAAATCTTTTCTTGATTGACCCTTTCGGATTCCTCTACCTCTTCCAGAACCTGGAACACTGTCACGGCCTACAGATCTATTCATCCCATGCCCTGATCCACCATAACCCCCACGATGAGAGATACCAGGATCTTCGTCTACCCACTGAATATCCTCAGGAGATATCTGCACAACGAGTTATAAGCACAAATAAAGCTGTAAAAATTTTGAAATTCATATATCATCATGACTGGAATAATTAATCCATTACCACTAAAAGATGAGATATGTTCTAGATTTCTCCTGAGTTTTAAGAATGACAAATCCAAACAATTATTAATTTGTCTTTACTTCTCATAAACACTTCCCCCATTAGATGTAAACCAAATATAGTACAAGTTGTCCGGACTATGTAAAGTAGTAAAAGATCTTGAGAACTAATATTTTTCAGAGCATAATAATTGAATTATGGTAGCTGCTTTATGAGTGAATGAATGAATCCTATGAGCATGTTTTGTTCAGGAATCATACTTTAAACATGTTGAAAGACTAGAGCTGCAAACACCCAAAGAACAACTGATAAAATTTAAACACACCAGCATTTCCCCAAGTAGGGATCGCATAATTGATTGTGGTTTATTAGGGTTCCAAAGGCACCAAGGTAAAGCAAGGTGTTTGTGGTCTCGCAGGAATATACCTTTTGAAACATGATTACAATTGTAAAAATAATGGACATTAGCGGCAGAGGCAGGGAGCAAGCAAAAGGCAGCGGCATTGGGTAATAATATGAAACCAATCAAAACAGGGGTGCGTGCAGCAACAAAGAGGTCTGTTTTCTTATTAACTTTTCAAAACAGAACACCACTAGCTGCACATATATGGGGTTAGTAGGATGTCAGGCCGATTGCTTGCTAGTTGCTACAATGTGGTTTGGGATTTAACATTACCCAGCTATTTGCTCCAAGAATCTAGGTTTTCACAGTATGAAGCCCGGTTTGCGAAGTGGGTTTGGTGGTCTGGGGTAAACATGTTGCATATGGCCAGCGAAGTGGTTTTGGTGGTCTTGGGTATAAAAAAAACATGTTGCATATGGCCAGGGACCCATCTGTAAAAATGCAAATAGTTAAAGAAAAAGAGACTCTCAACAAACAATTCCCCCCTGTACTGGAAGATGTGTTTCCAGGTAGACTGTCTTTTCCAGCAGGCCCAAGGTGTTTTGAATATCCCCAGGCCCAGATGTGCGCCCAAGATTGCCTTCCAAAACACTTATCTTTACTATTTCGTTGCCTCACTTATTTTAGGGTTTCTCTATTGTGTATTGAATTTTGGACTGCCAATTAGACATATAGGCCTTATTCTGAAATAACTTGAGACTGCACGGTTATAGCTTTATAATGCACAATTTGCAGAAAAAATGTAATTAACATGATGCAATGGAAAAAAAAAATATTACTTCAGACCACATGGACAAAGAATTAAACCTCTGATAGATTAACCCATTCCCACGATTCATCAGCAGAATTCATATCGTAGACTAGTACATGTAATCCCTGACAAAAGATTAAAAAGAAAGGAGAAAAAATAAACAGACAAATGTCAGGTACATGGGTTTTCGCATCTTCGTAACAGCTGAACTATAATCTCAACAAGAACGATAAATGCCAAACATACCTTAGCTGCATTATAGTCCGTTATAACAGCTTCATAAAAGCTGTTGTCCTCGGGCCACCTAGTCCTAACTTTTTTCCCAATGAAAGGATTAAGTGTCGCTCCTTCCACAGGCTCATTCCTAATTGCACCAGAAGAGACTCTATTAGAAACTGGACCCCTTCCTGAAGAAGGGTGCGGCTTTATTGAAGAAGCACCAGGTAAAATTTGACCCTGCGAACAATATTTGACGTAAGCAAAACAACCAATTACATAAACAACTTCCTCTATATTATGTTTAACTCTGTATATGAGTAATCTTCAACTCACAGATTTATGTTTCTTGCCCTTGGCTGCTGGGGCTGGGACTGGGACAGATCCTCTCTTTACATTAGATGAAGATGGCTGGTGGGATGTTGTTGATGGCTGTGGAAGAAATGGTGGTGATGGGGCTACAAAGGATTGAGAATGTATTGATTGTGTAGTCTTCTGTTTCTTCCGAGATGCAGAAACAGTAGGACTCGGCAATGGATCATGAACAGCTTGAACAGTATTGAGCATGCCCAGTTGAACTCCACCTCCCTGTCTCCACTCCCTGATGAAGTCACCCAACACATCACCAATTAAACGTCAAAAGAGACTAAGTAACCGAATACTAAGAAATGTGCCAATCTCACTTAAATAGCTAAGCTAGTTTCTCATATTTATCAAACCTTATCCTCTGTAGGACATCATCAGCATTAACCCGTCCCAGAAGTTCTCTGTGCTCCTCATTCGATAACCTCAACTCCTTTCTAAGTTCTGTTATCACACTTTCCTTTTCCTGAAAAGAAAATACATTTCATGCAGTAATCATTTTAAACCTGATCAAAACAAATAAAAGTGATTAGAGCCATGAAAAAGAGAATGAAAAAAGTACCCAAGTAATTTGATCAGCTTGAGCTTTAAAGGCTCTTAGAACTGAACTGTATGCTTCTTTCTCAAGCTGATGAATTTGTGCTTCCATGCCAGTGTCACCATACATCCTGGAATACGGGACAGAAGCCACAGCAGACCTTCCATTCCCTGCAACACGACCCCCTCGAGGAATTCTATTTTGGTGTGATGGAGGAAGGTCGTCATCAGTTCCTGCATTTAATTTTTCAGGAAGAATGCAAAATACGATTAATAACAAAAATAGTATGAGATCTCTTACATTACTCTAATTACCGAAATACTAAACCGTGATATTGAAGAAGACAGAATATCTACACCGGTTGCTATGCATGACAAACCAACGATCTGGTTTGCATTAAAGGAATGCACCAAGTCTACTCAATTGTCCACTGGGTGTGAATGTAGAGGGTAACAAGTTAAATGGAGTATACAACTTTCAGAACTAGACATTTAATGTATGGAAAAGACAAGAACCGAATAACTATCCGTACTGGCAATTAGCAACTAAACAGAAGTAAAGTAGTACATTAAAGTTCATAATCAATTACCACTTCAATCTTACATTATATAACTATATCCCCTTGTGATTTTCAGTTTATGATTCTTTCTTCTTACAGAAAAGATGAACAACATTATTTGTTTGTCAGGCTAACGAGTATGAACTTTTCTGGCCCTAATCATGAATATAGAAAAGTTGATTTCAAAAACCCTAGTTCCACTTGAGAAACCCAAAACAGCATCAATTCCATATATGTATTGACACAACAGAAACCCAAGGAATCCAAAGATCAAAGAACAAATTAAGTCTCAAATAGAAGAAATGGAATTGGTGGGGAGTAGGAAACCCTAAATCCTCAATCAGAGCTGTTGGTGCAGAATTAAGAGAGAGCCCAAACAGGAATCCCAATTTAAGCCCTAACAAGGAATGAATCAAAGGAACTAACTCACCGCTGCTATCGTATGGCTCGTGCTCCATGGCCAGCTGCTCGGGCTCCAAATTAGAAAGAGTGCGTCAAATCACAGACGGCAGGAGAGCAAATCACAAGTGTCACTGCAAAAGCCTCCAACAACAGCAAGAGAAGACTCTTCTCACTCTGCTTACGGGTTCCCCAGTCTCTTCCCTGTCTTTTTTTCTTTTCTTTTTTTTTCTTTTCGGTAAAAGAAAGAGTTTTATTTTCAAGGTTTTTTTTCTTAGGCAATCCAAGGATATTTTTTATGCATGACAAAATGAAATACGTATCATTAGACCTGTTAACAAAAAACTCACTACAGAACCAGATAAGCAAACTTAGAACATCATAAAACTATAAGCTTTAACCACGTAAGCAGATCAATCAGGAGCAAGATGCGTGGTGATATCGCCGCCACCCACAACTGACACAGGAACGTCACCGGTCAGTGAAAATTTAGAGTTCAACCAAGACAATCTCGTACAATAATAACTGTACAGAATCCATCGCGGCCCATTCTCTTAAGCCACACTAGAACAACCACGACCAAGCAAGTGACCTTGACTATAAATGAATGACTGGAGCTATTGACGAATGACCGCGGCTATTGGTGAATGACCGTAACAATTTTAATGAATGAGTAGCTCAATTACTTGAAACGGTACAACAATCGCGACCTTGCAAATGACCGCAGCTATTAACGAATTACCGCGATCATCAATGAACAGCTACGGTGGTTGTTTTATGAAAGTTGTAGACATCATGACAAAAGAAAAATGGCGTATTCAAGGAATCGTTACTAAATACTTTCCATCAGATTGAATGTGCATTAACTGCTGTTTCAATTTCTAATTTATTTGTAATCAATTTCTACAATAGGCTGGGATATATTACATCCTTTCTTTATTTTGTATCAAACTTATACACTTTATTTTGTTACAAAACTTGAACAGACTTCAGAAGTGAAGCAACGACAATTAATGAACGCATGGATACAGCAAGTTTCAGCATATTGAACTAAAATGAGAAGGACTTGGAGGTACAGATACATCAACCACTCCTTCGAGCATTTGTGTAACCTTCTTCATGGGGGGTCTCAAAGATGGATCCTCTTGTATGCACCAAATTGCCACCATTACTAGCCTTTCCACCCTTTTCATGTCATTTCTGGCCTCCTCATCATCCTCGATCAACTCGTTTAATCTCCTTTGCTTGTAGCAATCGTAGACCCAGTCAGTTAGTATCACTTGTTCTTCATTTTCCCTTTCTATTTCGAGGCTCCTCCTGCAACAGATAATCTCCAACAGCATCACCCCATAACTGTAAACATCAACCTTTGCAGTGACTGGAGTATTTCTGAACCATTCTGGTGCAACATACCCTCTGGTTCCTCTAATGACTGTATGAGTCAGAGTTTGATCAGTTAGCAGAAGCTTGGCCAATCCGAAGTCCGAAATCCTTGCTGTAAATGAATCATCGAGAAGTATGTTGGGGGGTTTGATATCGCAGTGGATGATCTGAGTGCTACACTCATCGTGCAAGTACATTAGCCCTCTAGCAATACCAACTGCAATTTGGATTCGTTTGTTCCAGTCAGGCCTTGAAATCCCAAACAGAAAGCTGGCCAGTGTTCCGTTGCTCATATACTCATAAACTAGGAGTTTATTTGCCCCTTCATCACACAAGCCAAGCAATCTGACGAGATTTTTGTGATGGGTCTTGGCTATTGCACTCGCTTCTGTTTTGAATTCCTTTTCACCTTGTTGTTCTACCTTGTCCAACTTCTTGATTGCCACGTAGTTTGTTGAGCTTAGAGATGATACGACTCCCTTGTACACAGTGCCAAAAGCCCCTCTTCCTAGTTCTTCTCTGAAACCATCTGTGGCATCCTCGAGCTCTTTGTACGTAAAAGCGCGTAGATTTGCTTCCATAATACTGGATGTGCTAGGAGTAACCCTATGTGATTTGTGGTATGTGCAGAAAAGAAGCAACGCAATTGCTGCAACAAATAGGAAGTTGAGAAACACAGAGCTACCTAGAAGGAGTGCTCCTACTAAGACGAGAGTTTTCTGATCTTTGTTTCCTGTGTTTGATTGAGGTTGCTCAAAAGCACCAGATTTTGGTAATTTGATGAGAGCCTTGCCGACTAGACTCCAGTCTTGCCTTACATTCGAGAGGGGCAGCTTCTTCTTCAAGCAGCCCCCTTGGAATATAACAGCCACAACACAGTTACAATCATCGAGGCAAGATCTGCTACACTCGTATTCACTGAATGGCTGCAATACTTCATAGTTTGCAGAAGTGGGACCGAAAGTATTTGCTAGCTCCTGCATCACATATACATCTTGTGGCTTTGAATCACCTAGTTGATGACAACTTTGCATTCTATCTTGCTTGCAGCCCCACATCTTATAATTTTGATCTGTAGCAGAAAAGCCAGGAAGGCATTCACAAATTGGCCTTGTGTTTGGGTCAAGTCTGCATAAACTGTTATATCCACATGGCCCGCCGCCCAAATCTCCAGCTGATGAAGAGAAGCAAATGTTTCCTGGTATAGACCACATAATAAGCCAGGGTTCCCAACTCCCATTTTTTGGGGACTTTGGATGAGCATATTGGGTAAAAAGGCCATCCCAATCCAGTGTTGCTCTGTAATAGTAATCTCTTGATGGGGTTACTGTTCTATTTGAGAAGGACACTTTGTTTCCATTCCTCAGAACAACGCTGATTTGACCCGACTCATTGAAGGCTAGCCGGAGACCGGAGTTGAATTCATCAGCTGCATCAGATGTTTCGCTTCTGAAGTATGGTGGATATGGGTAGTCTGTAGGCAATGCCAGGGTATACAGCTCAAGCGTACCGGATTGTTTAAATTGGAGTTGAAACTTGCCCTTTGAGTAGTTGCTTGCAGTCTGCCTAGCAGTTAGCTTGTCTCCGATTTCCAACACTTGTGTTGGTAGAATGGTGTCTCTTTGGTCTTCGAAGCTCTGCCATAAAGGAGCCGAATTCTGGTTAGCAAGAACAAAGTTACCTGAGTCAAGCATGGCAGCATAAGCAACTCCTCTAATAACAGGCTGCGGCCATATTTCTTCTTCCCGAGGGCCGGTGAGCTTGAACTCACCATCCTTTGTGAGCTCCACTTTGGATCCTTTTGGTGCCGGATTGTCTCCATTTGCATACCAAACAAGAGTCTTCTCTGGAATCTTGTCATACCATATGGCAAGCAAGAAGAGGTCCTGATCACCAACGCGGCGAAATCCAAACGCAAACTCCCCGGAGGGCGATTGCCACGATAGAGTGTTGTCTGATGCAGTGAGGGAGGACCCCAAGCCATTTCGAGCAGCAGCCACACAAAAGAGCTGGACTATCAGGTAAAGGCAAAGTAAGTGGAGAAAAGAGAAGGCCATCTAGTTTCTAAGGGGATGAAAATGGACCGAGTTTGCACAACAAGGGAACCAAGAGTCTTACATATAAACAAAAACTCTACCTCACAGTGTTGTGTGTGACTTCTCTGTCATCTGTGTGCCCCGAGTCATGACTCTCGATTCATGACTAGTCCAGGTTGACTTGTTATTACTGATTCAGGGATGACTTTTCAATATTTTTACTTCGCCTTTCTTTCATCGTCATACTTGTTTCAATAATTGCTTGCCAACTACGTCTAATTGATTGAATCAGTCAATATCTCTATTCCTGTATGGTCTGAAACTCGCGTATTGACCACGGTCCACGGGTGAGATGTTATTCAAGGTTTAAATTTCTAAGCAGAACAACTTTAGAAAGACTATCCTTGTGTTTGGTAGACTTAGGTTTCGAGGGAACGTATTTGTTAGTCGTGTCTCCTTGGTGCCATGGGTGGTGACTTCTCCCACCTTTTAAGAATGTCCAGAATTCTACCTAGCTGAATTCTCTGTCTCTTGTCACTTGATAGTATCAAAAATCACAACAGAGAACTCTATCTGCCAGCCTGAAGGCTCAACTCTCACCCTAGATCACATAGTATGCTATGTGCAACTGTCAGTGGTAAGAGCCAATATATGAACCATCATTCAACAAGTAACTAATTTAATGTTTTCATGAAAAGAACTAACAACCACATATCTGCTAACTCAAGTCCTGACAATAGAACTACAGCTATCAGGCAAACATAAATCCAGCACAAAGGAACCTATAAAACACAGATTATTTTTCTTAGCCAACAATTCACATATGCAACAAAGTATACATTTGAAGTCTGTCACTTGGTCCGGAGAAACATGTGTACATGTTCCACCACAGAAGAGGCAGAACAAATTCTATAAAACACGGGCACTCAAAAGCACAAACCAAATTCAAATCAAAGGCATGATCTCTGACTTTCCACTCTCACTTACCTCGGCAATGTTGCCAACAACAATGTCGGGGTTGTCATCAAATACCTACCTCCTCATAGCAAGCATTCCAGATGGCTCTATTAGAAACCAGCCCATCCAGCAGGTTGGGAAGCTGGCTTGCTCTCCATAGCCTTTGTGTCACCAAAACGCTGAGAAATATTTCCTTCACCCATAGGTCTTGGTATCTGAGTGCTTCCAGTGGGTGCAGCAGAAAAGCTCTCTGTTCCAAAACCCCACGAGTCAAAACCAGAATTTACTTGAGTCGTAGCTTGCTTGTTCTGGTGACCATTTCTTGTCCTGACAGATTTGACACTGTTGTCTGTTGAAGAAGGTTGTAGTGGTTCTGCAAACGGCTGCCATGACTTTGTTTCTGGACTTGGAGTTTTCCGGTCAGACTTATCCTGCTGGAGTTCATAAATGGGTCCTTCTATCTTCTCCCTCTGCTGCAAGAATGATAAATTTGATTATTACTAAATAATGTAATAGACAGAATATAATAAGAAGTCAATCAGTTGAAAACAATACCGGTGGGGTTGCAGATGACTGAATGCCAGGTGACATTTGATTTCTCATAGCATCTTTATTCGGTGACGGTGTTCTAGCAGCAAGCGTCTGCTTAAGCTCCTGCAACTCTTGCCTTTGTGATCGGCAGATGGCTGATAGCTTTTCAAATTTTGAAGTTATTTCAGCCTTTTCTAAGTTGGCTTGGTTCAGCTGCTCCTTCAATCTCTCTACTTCAGTCTCCAATGCTTCTTCTTTTCCTGATTTGCTATTACTAGCTCCCACACTGATTTTATTAGTATCAAATTCAGCAACAAATGAGCTAAATGCATCATCTTGAAAACCAGCTGCACTCTCAGGCTTGGATGCCTTTGGCCTCTCAGCACCACGGTCGGCATCCTTCTTGAAGAAATTTATTTCAATGTCCTTTGGAGATCCATCTTGAAGCTTGTGCGACTTTCCATGTGAGTTTCTTCGTGCAGCATAGGTTGGAGTATCTGCCACTTTTGCACGGGCACTATTCTTGGGTGAAGGATGATTAGAATCATCAAACTTAGGTAAAGTCTTTTCTTCAGCAACAAGTGAATCCTCAGCGTGCTGAGTGGACCAGAAAGCACCAAGTGGCCCTCCACCTCCCGCCTTGGCCATATTTGACGGTTGTGATGGATTTCTAGCTGATTCTCCCACTGAAGGTGGTGGGGGTGGACTTCTACGAGGCATTTCGGGAGACTTGTTTGCAGGCCTTGAAAAACCTGCAGATTTCACTGGTTGTAATTAATACTTTAACTTCAAAACTGAAAGCTTCAAATATTTTATTAATTTCACTGGTTGTAAGTAATACTTTTGATGTAGTTTTAGTAAAGTAGCAAGACATTTGAAAACAAAAACCAGGTTTTCCTTGAAACAGAAAAGGCTAGAAGTAAGTTTTACTTGAGGAATGCTTTCTAATACCAAAGAAAGAAGTTTTAGCTACATTTGAAAAATAATAATTATAGGAAAATTATCACCTTCATGTTTTCCAGCATTAAGCATTTCAGGCTGTATATCAGGTAAAGACTTCTGTAAACCAACTGGTAACAGCTCATTAACACGAAACCACACCTGTCACAAAAAGGGGGGAAAAAAATCAGTAATGAGTATTAGAATCTCCACACCTATTGTTGCATGGACTCGATTGATCTAAAACTAACCTAAATTCATGGAGATGAATGGCCAATCAAGCAAAGCGCTTGCCTGCGTGATGTCTGGTCTGTTGTCTGGTGATGCCTGAAGCATGTCTTTGATGAGATCTGTAATCGACGAGCTATATTTAGGTAACTCTGGAATGCGATAGTTTCCATTTAAGATCTGCAGCTTTGACTCTCCATCGAATGCACTTTTGAAATAGCAAATGCGAAAGAGAAGGCAGCCAAGAGCCTGCAAATGGTAGTGTTGTGTCAGTTCCAGGTAACATTTTAAAGCAAGTGTTCAACTATTCAGAATCATTACTGATCTGGAGGACCCAATCAACTTACCCATATGTCTACCTTCTCGTTGATAAGTTCTCTCCGAAATAGATCCCACATCTAGTTCAAAAGTAGAAAGAAATTAGTAAAACATTATAAAATTTGAAGCGACTATGTTGAAATATTGAAAAACAAGGCTTTATGCTCAACCTCAGGGGCCCTGTAGGCAGGTGTCGTGTGCTTTCTGATATTGTCTTCTTCAATACCCATTTCTTCAGGCTTCTCAAAGCGCTTGTGGTTGGTAGAGGTGCTTCCAAAATCACACAATTTCCATAGTCCATCTGACCCTAACAGCAGATTTTCAGCTTTCAAATCCCTGAACATGGATTCCATCATTAGATTTCAATTTCTAAAAATTCATAGGAATTACATGAATCAAAAGGAAAGAAATGAAAGTTATTAGTCAGTGTTCACTAATCAGACTCTCTTCAATTTCATCTTACACATAATTGAAAATGAAAGTTCTGAATCAGTGTTGACTAATCAGACTCTCCTCAATTTCATCTTATACATAATTGAATAATGGCGGGTAATGGTAAATGAACTATAACTTGAAGGTTAATATGCATCAATGTTGCAGCTTCCGCATCTGGTTGACAAACCAAGGTGCTAATGGTTGTACAGACATTGTGAGTATCAGTTTTATTTCAGTACTTTCATGAAACACGACTACTAGCCAGTAAAAGAGAGGGCCGACCACAACCAGTTTATAAGAAAATGTTGTGGGTGAATTAAAACCCTCAAGTGCCAAAAGAAAAGTAGGAAGACACACATTAAATAGTCAAGTTCAAACCAAAGTACCTATGAGCAATGGGAGGGGACAGCGTGTGCATTGCAAAAACTGCAGTGCACACATCTCTGAAGATTAAAAGGAGCTGTTTCTCATCAAAAAACCCAGCTCCTCTACTATCCAGCACGGTAACCAGAGACTTGTCACAATATTCCATGACAAGGAGGGCCTCCTTTGTGCGGCCCAAATCCATGATGGCGTGCGCATAGAGAGTGACCACATTGGGATGGCCTCTGAGTAACTTCATGACGTTGATTTCCTTCATGACCAAGTCGAGCAACTCTTCATCATTACAAATGATGTGCTTCAAAGCATACTGCTTGGAGGTATGGACAAGGTCCCGAGCTAAGTACACGCAAGAGAAGCCTCCTTCGGCAATGACATTCCTAACATGAATCTTGAGAGTTCCAACGTCAAGGGAGCGGCCTTCGAGGCCAGCTGGCTCCTTGTGCATAAAAGGCTTGAACCTCCACATTATGAACTGCACTGAACAGAACGAGCAATGGCATTTCAATTTTGCAATTCTAAAGTTTGATCTTGATATCCAAAAAACAAGAAATACAGATTCAGCAATAGCGTTCACTGTTTGTCAATAACCACTACAGATTCTTAATAATCTTTGAAAGATAAAGCCCTGAAAATCTAGCAAGAATTCATGGCGATGATTCAAATCTCAAAAGGCCCTGAAAAGATGGAACTTTAACAAGAAGCAGAAGCAGGAGAATCAAAGTAATAAGCAAAAGGATGGATCTGTTTGAAACCAAATCGAAAAAAGAAAAAGTGATCAAGTTGCAAGAGAAGCAGATCTGAGGATGAAGGAAGGGGGCGTACCTCGAACAAGTTGAAGCGGAAGCTGAAGCTGCTGCAGAGAGAGATCTACGAACGTGAAACAGATTACGTGCTGATCCACTCTCTCCTCTGAATCAAACAAAGAAAGAGCCTTCTTCTCCAAATTGTTTAATATTGCAGCATTAATATATTTATAAATGGAGAGAGAGAGAGAGAGAGAGAGAGAGAGAGGAGGA
>NC_020497.1:1009370-1012426 GCF_000184155.1 Fragaria vesca subsp. vesca
AGAGGGAGAGAGGGGCGGCAAATGGAGACGGCTGCTCTCTAACTGGGCCTGGGCTACACGGATGGATGGATCGTATTTTCGGTTGTTCGTTCCTGCTGCGCACAACGGCGTGTCGTATGTTCTTTTCGGCGTGTCGTATGTTCATTTGACTTCTTCTTTTTTTTTTTAATTATTAAATAAATCATGCACTGTATATGTCAATAAAGTTTGTCATCTGTGAGTCTCTTTCATCTATGCCTATGATTACTATACTGCATATCAGTAGAACTTGCAATATAGTGGCACACAGATTGGCTAGGACAACATATGTAGCTTCAAATCCTATAATTTTGCTAGATGCCCCTCTAGGTTGTATCATTGACATTCTGAACTTGGATGTAACTCGAATGGTTAGCTATTATAGGAAAGCAAAACTCAAAATCTTCAGATCAACGTAAAAAGAAAAACCCTAGCCTACTATCGCCGCTCCGCCTCCAAACTACAATCTTGGTCTCGTCCGATGGCACCCGGACGCCGGCGAAGGTCTCCGGCCTTTGTGGTTGTCATAGGGTATGCTGCCGGACGGGGAAACGATCTCATTCTTCAAGTAATCAAAGTCTCATGCTTCTGGTATGGTCTATTGCCTCTTGGGATATGCCAGAGGAGATTAAGATGGCGCAAGATTTCAGGGCAGGGTTTGGCTGGGTTGGTGTGACGACGGTGAGGGTACGCTGCTAGTTTGGAGCCCGAGTTTGGTTCTTTTTTCCTATGACGTTCTTTGACGGTGTTGGATGTGAAGATCTAGATCAGGGATGGGTCTAGGGTGGCGCACGAATGCAACGGCTTGGCTAGGGAGTCTTGGATTGCCGATGCTGGAGCTATGGTGACGGGAAAGGATGGTCGCGGTGTTGCAGGCTTGGTCACTAGATCTTGGCCGACGGGATCGTTCGGGGAGGAGGATGATGGTGGTGCATGGGCTGGTCTAATTCTGACTTGATGAGTATGGCGTGCGCTCTCCTTGGGTTGCCTCATTGGGTTGCTATGTTGGGCTTGCCAGCTCTATTCTTTAGTTAGTTTTTTTTTTAGTTTCAGTTGTTCTATTTCTTGCGGGTTCACTCTTTAGGATACTTGGCCTAGGGTGTTTTATGAGTACGATTACTAAAAAGTAGTATATTTGTCTATCTGTAGATGATAGCGGTAGAGTATGTAATGACAACTTCAGGTCTTCGCTTTATCTAAATTTATGAAAGTCGTAACTGACTATTTAAAATTATAAAAAAAAAAATAAAAAAAAACAACTCAAAATCTCCATAATTTTTCTGCTTTAACTCCAACATCTCGTGTCGCTCTGCAGTTTTGAGAGTCAATGGCTTCAGTTCCTCCACCCTTTGTGGTGAGAGTCTCCACCCTCTGTGGTGAGTTTTCCCTGAGCCTTGTCTCATATCTAAGGCTTCTATGTCTCATTCTTTTTATTGCTTTCTTTGCTCAGTCCTTTTCCTCCACAAATGCCTAGTTTCACTTCTGTCATCCTCATCCAACTTCACCTCTCACCTTCCCTCCCATCGTTTTTTCCCCCAAATCCCCTCACTTTTGGCTCTTGACTTGGGTTTATGCACCTAACTCTACACCTATGAATAACTGTCGAACTGGTACTTCACCGATGTGAGTGGATGTCCCCGGACCAGTGGCGTTGTGTTGCAAAGGTGGTCTCCACCCCCACGAGGTCGTTCTCTTGTTCTATGGTATCCTCATTCTTCCTTTGTAAAGTGTTCTGGTTTGGAGAATGATGGTGGATATACCTATGGCTTTTGGAAGTGAAGCTTTGATTGGTGTCTCTCTCTGCAGCTTGGTGGTCGGCAGTAGGGTTGGCAATTTGGGTTCTATCGAAACCAACCAACCGTACCAACCTAGTTGGTATACCAAAGACTCGATAACTGACTTATTTGGTATGGTATATTGTACCAGTCTAGGTAACATAGTTGGTACTTGGTATTGAGATTTCCATATCATCGGTATACCGTACCAACCATATATGTGTACTTATATAAAAATACACTCATATCTATGTAGGAAACGAGAATTGAACGTCTAACCTCTTACAGAGAACCTTTACTTCCAACCACTGAAACACAATGCGCCTTCATTATGGTAAATGCATATTTTATATTTATAACATTCTACATATATAAATAATACAAAATGTTAAGAATCCGTTACGGAGGTGAGACTCAAACTTTAAACCTTTTTCAAGCAACTCTCACTCCCAACCATTAAAGGACAAGGGGCCATTATTGTAACATATGTATTGTTTTATATTTATAACATCCTATAGATATAAATACAATTAAAATATAAAATGTTTAAATTTTGGCAAGAGGTATTTTTCGAAACCATGGTTGCTCTGATGGAAAATATGACCACATATCACCAGACCAAAGCTATCATTACATTATATTTGTGTAAAAATTATATTTATCACTTCAGTTTTTGGGCCACAATCTAAACTTGGTAGATGTCTATTACCAACCGTACCAACTAAATCGGTATACCAACTTTAGCAGTTGGTTTTGGTAGAGGATTTTGCCTACTAATCATAAGTTGGTTGGTACATAGTATTGGTAAACAAAATCGGTATGCCTATCAATACTAGCCCTAGTCGGCAGTCATGGCAGCTGATCTCTCTGTGACAGTCTGTTGTGGTCTTAGATCTAGGGTTGTTTTTTGTTGTTGGGCTTTTGGGCCTCAATTTGGTATTTTGTCTATGATGTAAGTTTAGGACTTTTGCTTCCTTATGCACATCATCAGTTGTCTCTTGTTTCCTTAAATGAATGAATGTACTATTTTTTTTTAGGGTATATAACATTAAACTACCATTTGAAGGTACAAATGATAAAATAGTTTTCAAATGTTCCACTTGATAAAAATATCACCATTAAAATATGTTACGTGATAAAATTGTCACCTCATAATATCTTAAATGATAAAAATGTCTATTTTCACACTTTTTACATGACCATTATACCCTTATCTCTAATATCACATGTTTTTTTTTATCATTCTGAGTCTCTCTCTCTCTC
>NC_020497.1:1015798-1043870 GCF_000184155.1 Fragaria vesca subsp. vesca
CATCTCTTTCCTCACATTTCTTGCTCAAGAACTTGAGAAGGTCAGCCCTCGTTAGCACATCAAGGTCCACTGTGGTCTCATCAAGCAAAAACACCAAAATTCATACATAGACATTTCATCAAGCACCTGGTGTGCATAACCAAATTCAATGTAGTCCTCTCATAAAACCAATTCATAAGCATCACAGATCAATGCCTATTCATGAAACTTTGAACTGAAACCTATCAAATTTGAAGTGCGCCACAATCTCACAACAAATGTGATATTCTTATACGGTTTAAACTTTCAAATTTCAAAGCAATCAAAGAGAGCCAAATCTTGAGGCTCATTGTACTCCTGACCCTCCTCCCGCATCGGAAGCAGCACATCCTTCAGCACATCGACGTCGTCCTTTGATTTCTTGTCGCTGGCGGCGGTATGGCGTAGTCAAAGGGAACCCAGCCCTAGTCGGTGTAGTTGGCAAGGTCGAGGACTAGCGTTGGAACGATGAAGGGTTCGTCGCTGGCGGATTTCAGAGAGAGAGAGGAGGTGGTGATCTGAAATGGATTTGGGATTTGGAAGAGAGATAGAAGAGAATGGATTTGTCTTGAGAGAGATAAGGATTCGACAGTTTTCTTCAATGGCATAGATCGTAATTTTTTTTATTTTTATGGGCAACGCTTTAAGGGATTTAAATAAGTGTATTGTTTTATCATCAATGAACATTTATTAACAGTTTTATCATTTGTTATTTTTAAAAGTACTTTTTTATCTATTGGCCCTTTTTTTTAATCCACCCTAATTTTAAAAAACAAATATCTTAAAAAATAAAGAAATACGAAAAAAAAAATAAGAAAGACTGTAATAAACCCGGACCCGTATAAAAAACTTATGGGGCATGGTTTTTGTGAAGAGCGCAAACAAATGCGCGGGTTGTTCCATACGCTTCGGCAGCCTTCGCAAGACTCGAATGGAAATCCCAATTTTGGAATCGCATCCACCCACTGGGACGCAGCAGCCCAGCTTGGGAAATGGTCACGGTCCCTCACTTTGGTACTCAGAAAATGGTCAGTTAGTCATACAGAGATTGGAATGGTCCTATCTTGCGCTTTAATTTATGCTCATGATCATCTATCCATCTCATTGTTTCACTCCAAAATCTGATTGTAATATCTTTTGGATCAAATGTAACTGTGCCCTCAATGCAGGAGTTGATTAAGGTGATGATGCTCATAATAGATTGTCATACATAGGATGCTGCTCCTCTCTCATTTCTTCAGTGTGCCATAAAGTAAGTCTTTAATTTCATGGTTGATCACGAAAGTAAAAGTGAAGGGAAATTTAGGATGCGTTAGAGAAAGATATTTCCTTTGTTGGTTCAGTTGATTGCAATTATGGGCCAAATGGTTCAGTATATAAGTTTCTTAATCCTTGAGGTACCAATTTGATATAAGGCAAGAGATGCACCTCTGATTATCTCCTTTTTTAGGATTATTAGAATTCCAGGCCAACTAACTGGTCAATTTCGAGGCTATCTAGTTAATAAACACTGTACTGCACTACTGCGCATTAGTAGACACTGTATAGATTCACAGTTAAGATCAATCACTTGTTTTTTCTTGGGTCGTTTGTGAAAACAGTTTGTCAAATAAACTCAGAACCTCTATCAACACTCTGGCTAAGATAAATGTCTCATCACTAGATTAACTGCTACTTCCCATTTGGCCGGTACTAGTACAGTTATTAGACTAACAATAATTCTCCTGGACCACTGGCTTTAGGCCTCTGGTTTGGTTGCTGCCTACCTTGATTCAGAGCCTCAGAGGTCACAATCTAGGTGACTAGTGTTGGCAATTACTATTTACATGCCACAAGGAGGATTGCCTTGGGAAATTGCTGTTTTATTATATGACAAGTGTGGATTTGTTTTACCAATTAAATTCAGTATTGAATTGGTAATCTACACTACGTATACTCCATGCTTGAAGACTTACACTAAATTTATTAATCTGTATGCTGACAAAGAACACGTCGTTACAAATTTCTTTACGTTGTCGCTGCAGTTTAATGCTGATTGTTGATAAAGTAGCCCTTTGATTTAAGAAGGTAAAGGAAAGAAACTCAGATGTTGAGTTGAGTTCGTGCAGTTGTATTAGAAACCAATCTACGTACATTAGATGAGTTGATATAACAGACTAGCTAGGTGTATGCAGGTGAGAAACATGGCTAGTATATATAGTAAAGCAGGACAGCTCAATTATGACCAGCTCAAAAAAGATGTGTGCATGTAAGAAACATCGCTGATATTGTCACTAGTCTAAGTATGACACTTTTTAAGAGGGTTTAGGGAGCACTTTGAGTTGGCCTGGTAAACTAATTGCTTGATTAATCAGAAAGAATGGGTGGTCCCTCCTCTGCTCTTCATCTTCATCTTGATCGGCCTCATACTCACTGTTCATGTTAGATCATCAACGAGCACTGAGGCCGCTGCTGCTGCTGCTCGTCATTATTCAATTCCATTTAATAGAAGTAGCTTCCCAGCTAGTTTCATCTTCGGAGCCGGTATCTGCTGCTTACCAGGTGAGAATGCCTTCTCAATATTATGCATGTTTGGTCTGAATTGAGAATGTCTTGTATTATTGGCCTGCAATTTAATTGATTATGTTGAAACATTTTATTTTGGTACCCACATGCGGGCCATGACTTTTATATCTAGACTGAAGGAGCAGCACATATCCATGGAAAGGGACCAAGTGTAAGGGATACTTTCACTACAAAACATCAAGGTTCAGTTCCTCCCCATCATATATGCCATCGAGCTTATAAGTTACATCTTTCCGTTCCAAGTGCATTCTTCTGTCAGTAATATTTGTTTTTAATCGATAATGAAATTACATGAATCTACCAATGGAGTTATGGTGCATTGCTCCACGTACCACTTCCAATAATTATATAAAGTACGAATCGGTTACTATTGGGGTTGGGAGAGAGAACTAGAAATAAGTAATTAGAGGCATTTTTATGCAAGTGATGTCACTTTTCATATATATGATTGACTGAGTCAAAGAGATTATACTCGTTTAAACTTGTTGTAAATATGAGCTACCTTTTCATTCTATGAGAAAATTGTCACTGCAGAAAAAGCAACTGATGGTAGCAACAGGAATGTAGCGGATACATCGTTATAAGGTAGGATCTTGTTTCCCTGATAATAGTCAGTATGAATTAGTTCAGTTCAATTAATTTGAAAATTATAAATTACTGGTGCATAATGAAATGTTTTCTAGTTCTCAGGAAGATGTGAAATTGATGGAAAAAGTTGGTTTCCACTCCTTCAGATTCTCAATTTCTTGGTCAAGAATATTACCTAGTAAGATCACCTTACAATGTTACATGAATCATTTATGGATTTTGTGGTAGATCATATATTACGAGGTTACTCTATCAAAACATATACGGTGCTCTCAGAAGTTACTTATCAAACTTGATCAAATGTCGATCCTCTGAAAATGGAGAATGTCACTTTATTCAACCATTTTTTAAACTTTGTGATATTCTTATTTTCTCATATAGAAGTGTGGATTCACCTCAAATATAAATGATGTTGAATCTTAACTTACATAGTTCTATCAATACTATTACTGACATAAATATGTTGGGAACAAAAAGTTCAAGGAATTATTTTGGACTGCAAGGAATTACATAATTGTTTCAAGTGATTCTGGTGATGAGATGTTCCATGCAGAGGGAAAAGTGAAAGGTGGAGGGAACCAAGAAGACGTAGATTCTACAACAATCTTCTAAATGAGCTCTTGTCAAATGGTGAATATTTTCTTCAACTTGAGTTTTGGCATTCTTTAGCTCTTGTACAACATAAAGGGGGCCCTTAATTAATAAATTCGCTGATGTTACTCTACTCCATGTCTGCAGGAATAGTACCTTTTGTGACGCTTTTCCATGTACTGGGATCTACCACAAGCTCTTGAAGATGAGTATGGTGGATTTTTAAACCATAAGATTATGTAAGTGAATCTTAGACTGATCACATAACGATAATCATCCTCCAATTGTGATAGTAATGAAGTACTCAATTTTCTTTTCAGTGGTGATTTTCAAGATTATGCCGATTTTTGTTTCAAAACATTTGGTGACCAAGTTGCACATTGGATCACCCTGAACGAGCCAGTTACATTCTGTGTCAATGGGTTCAAATCGTACAATGGTGGAACCAATGCACCTGGTCGATGTTCTAACTATGTCGGAAATTGCACAGCCGGTAACTCTGCCACAGAGCCTTACATTGCAGGCCAGCATCTGCTTCTTGCTCACACACACTGTAAATTTATACAAGAAGTATCAGGTTTGTATTACTTGTATCAAGTTACTGAATGCAACAATATCATGTTTTCTTTTATTATCATTTCATAATTGTAAGAGATTTCAAGTTATCATGGACCATACTCTTGAATAATAATGCAGACTTATCAAAAAGGGCAAATAGGGATTTCAGTTGTAACATACTGGTATTTAGCAAAATCGGAAACTGCTGCAAGCAAGAAGGCAGCTTCTAGGTCTCTTGATTTTGTTTATGGATGGTGAGCGATTACAAATTAATTTTAATCAATAGTATCAGGGACATGCTACGACATGCATATATTAATTAACTAATATGAAATTGAATTTTTGACTTACATATATATATGTAGGTTTGCTCATCCTGTTACATTCGGTGACTATCCTCAAACCAGGAGACCTTCTGTGGCTGATCGGTTGCCTGAATTCAGCAAAGAAGAAACTAAGCTCCTAAAAGGAGATTTCCTTGGTGTCAATTACTACACAAGTAGTTATGCAGAGGCTTCCTCACTTTCTATTAGCGCTGTCAACCAAAGTTTCTTTGGAGACATTCATACTTGACTCTCTAGTAATTGCTCGATCCTACCTATCAGCTTAACCTCATTTTCTTGACTATATATATCCTCCTTTGGCGTAACAATCATTTACTCAATACTATGTGTGCCTCTTTTTTTTTTTTTTTGGAGAGAATCCTATAGGTGCCTCTAGTAAATGCTCGATCGTACCTATCAGCTTAACCTCACTTTCTTGACTATTTATCCTCCTTTGGTGTAACGATCATTTACTCAATCCTATATGTGCCTCTAGTAAATGCTCGATCATACATATCAGCTTAACCTCACTTTCTTGACTATTTATCCTCCTTTGGCATAACGATCATTTACTCAATCTTATATGTGCCTCTGCATGTCACAGCTCAGAAAAATGGGTTCAAATAAACATATTTGTCTTGAAACTAGCTAGTCCAGAGAGCAGATGCATTTTTGGCCATTTCATGACTGACAGCTGCTAGATTGGTTTTGCAGACTTATTTGAGCTGGCTTTACATCTATCCTAAGGGAATTCAAGAGCTTATGCTATACTTAAAGGAAAAGTACAATGATCCCGAGATCTACATACTGAAAATGGTAATCCTCGATCTTCTTGAACTTGAACTTGAACTTGAACTTGAACTTGAATATATACGTTTTGCAAAGAATGAAACAAATAGCTGATTGTTGTTACATATATGATATCAATTAATGTTGCTATTGCAGGTATTGATGAAGCAAATAATAACTCCAATCCCCTCAAGAATGCCCTCAAAGATAGTACAAGGATAAGATACCATTGTCTCCATCTTTCATATCTTTTGAAGTCCATCAAGTGATGAATAGAACAATGGAGGGTTTATATACTGCATGCATGTAGTCCATCTTTCATATCTTCTGTAAAAATGGATTAATGTATATGAGATTAGTTTGAAATGTATGTGCATGCAGGGAGGGGGTGAAGGTGGGGATAGTTCGCATGGTCATTTCTTGATGTGTATGAATGGAATTTGTTGGTGTTAAGAATTCAGGCTACACAGTTCGGTTTGGACTCTCCTACGTCGATTACAAGAACAACTTGAAGAGGCGTCTCAAGTACTCTACATGCTGGTTCAAGATGTTCCTCCTCAAATGATCCATCCACCATTGATGGATCAGCCATCTATATATTGCATGCAGTGGCGGATCTAGGATTCAAAAGTTGTCTAAGCTAATTTCGCAAGGGCATTTTTTTTGTTAGGTTTAGAACACAGGCTCATCTAGACCTTTATTATTTTGAATCAAGCTGCAAAAATCAATTTGTAACAATCATCTCCTACATTATGGATTAAGCTGCAAAAATCAAGCTATCAGGTCATTATCTTTCATTCAAGATACACACTATAGAACACCCAAAACTTATGCCACGATCCCTCCGATCTCAAATTCCCTATCATCAATAAAAATTGAAAAACCCAATTGGAGCATAGCAGAGGAATCCCAATGCAAGATTGAAAAACTACATAGTCAATGAATGAGTGTTAAGGATTTGATATCTGGGCTTTGAAATTGATTGAAGAATAGGGAAGAGGGACAAATGAGAAGAAAAGAACTGAGAGAAGAGCGCCTTTGTCGTCTGTTCGAAGAGCCAAAGAGGAGATCTAGTTGTGCAGCGAACTGGAACTTGCTAACTTTTTCTTTTTGCAGGTATGGTAATGGACCGTAAGTATATACCCCTACTTAAGGGTTTTAGGCCTAAAATTCTCTCTAGGCTTGAGCCCATGTAGCTTTATACATGTATCCGCCCCTGATTGCATGTTGTATTATAACTAATTGACAGTACTGATAGAGAATGATGGGGGCATTGAATAAGGAATTAAGGATTATCCTTCTGTTAATTCATCTGTAATATATCTTGCCCTGACTTTTTGTTCAGATTCCTATTGGAAGTTTGGAACCATAATACAGACATACGTGCATCCAGAAGCGAGCAGGTAGTTCCTGGGATTCAAAGTAGGCCCATATGGAGAAGCCCAATCCTCAAATCTTTTTCTTTTGATAGATCAATTTTTGGAATTTTTTTAATACTATTTGGACCTTTTAACAAATATAAAAGGGAGAAAGGACTCAGAGCACATTGGTGCAGTTTTATCTAAATTCATCTCCCACCTCACTTGTGCTCGTCCAGCGGTTGTTTAATTCCTTCTTCTTTTTTGTCACAAAATGAAGCATGCACTAGGCCTCTATATCCTGAGGGTTGGTCATGTTCTTGACTCATGAGCAATAATGTGCCAGCTAACTAACAGATTTGGTTTTGTTGGTGGTGAGTCGCAATCACCGACAGAGAGACGTACGTGTATTTCTTCTTCTATCTTCTTCTTTCTTATTTTTATAATAGAAATAGAAGGGCGTCATGAATAACAGCAAATGTATAATTGAGAAACAAATCACGTGTTTCATAATTTCCTTCAGTGTCATAAGAGATTTCCTTTTTCTTTTCAGGTAATGATTGATGCTTGGATCGGATTGGATGGGAGTGGCACTGCCACGTATTAATTACACATGGCATTAATCAGTGTAGTGGAACCCAGGGTGGGAGACATATATGCAGAAACCAGTCAGAAAATTTATAGGAAATTAACGGAGGAGATAAGATGACGGGGCTA
Organism: Fragaria vesca subsp. vesca; assembly: GCF_000184155.1. NCBI lineage: Eukaryota > Viridiplantae > Streptophyta > Magnoliopsida > Rosales > Rosaceae > Fragaria > Fragaria vesca. The sequence continues at coordinate 1,023,306 of NC_020497.1, forward strand.
TACTCCAAGAACAAATCTCTGCAAATCTGATTTTGTCGGATTCAACTTGCTAACAATAATTCATCACCCATGTAAATTAATCTTCTTTTTACAAGTAAATTAGTCTATTTCAAGCTCTCAAATTCAACTACAATCTTCTAAAATAATTAAAAACATATAAATGGTCACAACAACCGTTTACAAAATTTACTTATAAAAAAAAATAAAAATCTATTTGCAAAAGTTTCTTTTCGATGAAACCTGAACTTTTAACATAAAGGTCCAAGTTTTGTGCTTCTTCTAGCTTATTTGTATGTACACATGGAACATGTGAGAGAGAAAATATCTCACATCAGAAAATTGACAAATAAATACAACTTATAAATGGGTAGAGACTAAATTATACAGAGATATTTTTTTATTAAAACAGAACACATAATGGATGGTTAACTTATAATCCACGGGTCACGCTTGTCGTTGTTTACTATGATATGATTGATATGAGAGCAGGTCACACTCTAATTGCGTCTTCAATCGCAATAGAGCCCAAATTTGGGTTCCTTGCATTACCATTAGAAATCCATATTGGTTTTGTATCAAGTGTTTACAACGGGCCTTGGATTAAATGAACGTATGTAGTTATGTACCATTGGAAATTGAATTTAATAAATTTCACGTGAAAACAAAAAAAAGTTAGGTTGCATGTGAAAGAGCATGTTGAAAATCCGACAAAATGAAAAGAAAAAAAATACAAACAAAAAAAAGAACAAAGGCTTTTCGTGATTAAAAGTTTAAAACTCAACTCTTAACGGGTGGTTAAGTTGGAACGGGTGGTTAAGTTGAGACAATATTGATATAATGATGATCCACAGACGTTGTTAATAGAAAAGCTCTCTATCTCTCTAGGGTTTATTTCAATCGATAAAAATGGTTGATTAGGTCCCTCAACTTCCAGCGACACTGTCAATGTCGGAAATGGTTGTGTTTCCTTTGAAGGATGGCTACTGAGGTGGCATTCTCTGTCCAATCTTAGAAGGGTGGGTGGCTTCTGTTCCCAAAAAAGAAGATCGAGCCAAAAAGTTTTCATAGCAACGATAGAGTTGTCATGGGGATTGTGCAACAAGTTGCTGATTAGGGTCTTGATATAGTAGATTAGCGGCTTGATAATCTCTTGTATTTGCAGATGTGAATAGTAAACAGCGGTGCCAGTACACTTAATTCCCTGAAAACCTTTCAATAAGGATACAAAGTAGCGTCAAGAGGAGAGACCGCGGCTGGGCGGTCTTCTACGCTCCGATGCTTAAATCATTCAATGTATTGATGTTGACAAAATAACGGTAGATAAGTAGTAAATGCATAGTAAATGAAGAGAGAGGAAGTTACCATTTGTAGGTGAGAAGTATCTGAAACCTTTCAACTTCTTCGATGTGAGATTGATGTCCAATTTAGGTTCTGTTGGACGGTATTGGTGGTGCGCGTGCGGGTGTGTCCTAACACCAATTGCCGAGCGGTTAACGACATGTTGAATCTGTTGTTGCTGGCTTGCTACTAGCGGCCTTAGTTTAGGCGAGTTTGGCGGTTATGCCTAGCCTAAGTGCTGCTGAAGCGTGCTGATTAGGCATATGTGCCTACATAGGGCTCAAGGGGATTAGTACATCTTTCATTTCAGAGAGGATGCGGAGCGCAGAAAACTGTTGGAGGGTAGTTTATGGTTTTATGGGAAAATTAAGATCAAGAGTTTCAATTAAGTTCAAATCATCAAGATAGATCGCAACGATTATAAATCCAGAACTTATTCTTTTTATAAATATGCGTTGGTATATTTATCACTTATATGTCCCTTCCTAATCAAGTATTCACTTAGACGATTATACCACATCCATTTATATTGTTTTTATCCATATAATGAGTGTTTTAAGCTTATCAAGAACGCACTCCATGTCTAAAGTCACTTGAGTCAGGTAACTGAAAACCATATGGCACGTTCATATAAATCTCTAAATCTAAATCCCCATAGAGATATATTGTAACTACATCCATAAGTTGAATGTCAAGATTTTTAGAAACTACCAAATTGAGAAAGCTAGTAGCGGAATGTAATAACGTTCATTAGGGGAGAATATGTCTACTCGTAGTCAATCCCATGTCAGCAATAACGTCCAAATTGGACGGAATCTTAACAAATGGGAACAGATGAGCTGATGAAAATTATAAAATTCATGGGGTAAATTTAAAATTGAGAGAACATAGACTGAAATGATGTTACTCCTAAACCTCAAGAAGGTAAACTGATTTTAATCATTTAAAAAAATATTAAATTACTTTGTAATGGCCCACAAGAGTAAGAGGGTAAGTCGTGATGCTAAAATATTTTTGAAATTACAGCTAGTTTCGCAAAAAAGAAAAAGAAAAAAAAAGTTAGATTAATCTAGTTTAACAATTACCATATCTAAATGGAAGATGCTCGAACTCTATAAATAGGCATGCAATAAATTAGGTAAAAGCACACACAGATATGGCATTCGGATATACTGTGTTATTGTCCTTGCTGCTAGCTTTGGCTGCAGCTTCTAGCTTCTCCGTTGGCACTTCCCATGCCTACTATATCCCTTTTAACCGAAGCAGCTTTCCGAGTGATTTCCTTTTTGGTGCTGGTTCAGCTGCTTATCAGGTATCCCTCCCTATATTATCTATCTACGTACGTACGTATGTGTGTTCGTATCCGTATATATTCAAAGTGTAGGTACTGATCGATCATCGATGGTATATATGCTCTTTTAATTGTTGTTTCTTCAACCCATTATCGCTGCATCAGTCAGAAGGAGCAGCATTTCTCGATGGTAGGGGAGCTAGTATCTGGGATACCTTCGTTAGGAAACATCCAGGTCTCTCTCTCTCTCTCTCTCTCTCTCTCTCTCTCTCTCATCCAGCATTTCTACGTACGTATATGTAAGGACTTAATTATTTGTGACTTCGACAACAATGTTAGAAGCACTAGAGGGAACAAGAAACTCAGAATCAAGTACTGTACCAAACGATGGTTACATATTATTTTTCTAACTTTCATATTTTAACGCAAAAAGATCAAGTCAAAATTGTTGAGCTTGATTCTATAATTTCTACGATAATTACGTCTGATAGACAATATGAATTGATTAGTAGTTAATATTTTATGTATCATGCATGCTAGAATATAGAAACTTCTTATATATATGACGTATACTGAGAAATGTTATTGTGGGATGACAGAAAAGATATCGGATCATAGCACCGGAGACGTAGCTAATGACTTTTATCACCGCTATAAGGTAAAAAAATTATGAAGCTAGCATTGTTTCTTATTAACTTGTCAAGGACAACGAAATGAGTTATTACAGCTTATTCACCGGTGAGCTGTGACATGTTTTTAAGTTATAATTCCAACATTGTAAAAATCATGAGTTTGATTCCCAAACATTTATAAGGGTGGGAAAAAAAACTACTTATTCATTTTGTTTTCAAAACTCTTACTATATATCCTTTGGGAAATCACACACGCTGAAATCACTAATGTAGCCACACTAAGACCAAGCCCAAACCTTTTGAAGATCTATGGTCAATTACACCACTATTGTAGGACTATTGTAGGACTAAATGATCCTCTGGTCAAAACTTTTACTATAATTGTAATGATCTGGCCATATTTTTATGTCATAATATGTCACGTAATAATGATTAGTTTGATATTTTGGACTATATAATCTCCTTTCTCGTTGCATCTTGTCATATTCATCACCATAATCGATTAGTTATTAACTAATCATTTTACATGCATGTAAACTTTCAATATATAATCATTAATTTACATGTACATAAATGAAACTAGACATCAACAAAAACTATACATCATTTACATTTACATTTAATTAACACATAATTTTGACAGACAATTTAAAATTTTATATATCTTTTTTCGTATTTTATATCTCGGCCTCTCTAGACTTACAGTTTTGGTTCCACCTGCTGAAATGTTAAATAGTTCTATCAGATATGTATGATGACTTGTTAATGAATTAATGTGACAGGAGGATATAAAATTGATGAAGAAAATTGGGTTGGACACCTTCAGAATGTCAATTTCATGGACCAGAGTACTTCCCAGTAAGAAACATTAAAATTACTCAACAGTTTTTAATCATTGGAGATTGTATGTTTGACATGTTCGACTCTATCTTGTGCTTCTCAGAGGGAAAACTTGGCGGAGGAGTGAATCCACTTGGTGTCAAGTTCTACAACAATGTTTTCAACGAGCTCTTGGCCAATGGTTAACATCTTAATTTTATAGCTCTATCTCCAAGTTTCTTTATGATTTAAATTTCATTTCCATATAATATCGTTTCAACTCACTTTTACGGGATTAGCATCTCCAACAGTATAAGTTAAACTTTAATGCTCCATTATTCTGCAGGTATCAAGCCCTTCGTGACTTTGCTCCATTATGATCCTCCCCAAGCACTTGAAGATCTGTATGGCGGGTTCTTAAGCCCTAATATAATGTAAGCCAACGAACGTGTTATTAATTTAGTTTCAAATGTTTGAACAGTATTAAAACTAATGGCAAGTTGGGAACAATGTGATCATTAATTTATGCACTGCATATTTTGGACAGAAATGATTATGGAGATTATGTGGATTTCTGCTTCAAGACATTTGGTGATCGAGTGAAGCACTGGGTCACAATGAATGAACCTAATGGATTTGCTATTAGTGGCTACGGCGGCGGAACCTTTGCACCGGGGCGGTGTTCTAACTACGAGGGAAATTGCACTTCCGGTAACTCAGCGACTGAATCCTACACTGTGGCACACCATTTGCTTCTCGCTCATTCAGCTGCTGTCAAAATATACAAGGACAAATATCAAGTACAGTAACCCTGCATTCGTTACGATGAAATGATCGATGAATACGTAAATGTAGATATATACTTGAATTAATGAACTCATGATGTGAATGTATGTGAGCTGCAGGCCTCCCAAAAGGGACAGATCGGGATCACAGTAGTGACTCACTGGTGGAAACCAAAGTACCCAGCACAACTGGCAAGCCGCACGGCCACCCTTAGATCACTTGATTTCATGTTTGGATGGTGAGCACGTAGTATGTATGATTTTCTTTAACAATATATGCCAATTTCTACTAATAAACTGGATAACTAAAATTGATCGATACATAAAACTCCAGGTTCGCCAATCCCATAGTTCATGGGGATTATCCGGAGGTCATGCGATCTATGGTCGGGAATCGATTGCCGAAATTTACAGAAGCCGAATCGAAGCAGATAAAAGGATCCCTGGACTTTCTCGGGTTGAATTACTACACATCATATTACACAGAAGATGGACCAGCTTCATCCAACCATAGCTGGACTTCAGACAGACAAGTCACTGCTTCCACTAGTATGTATCCAGCTCCTTCTTTTTAACTGGATTCATTAATTCAACTGCGCAACTTCTTATACTCTTAACACTATTACTTACCATGTTATTTTGTTGTTGTCACAGCTGATAAAGCTGGGGTTCTTATTGGTGCAGCGGTATGTTATAGCTAATTCCCTCTATATAGTATTGCTAAAGTTAATTTGATTATTCATGCTAATACTAACATTTACAATTATGCTTCTGTAAACTGTTTACGTACAGACTGATTTGGATTGGCTATACGTTTATCCAAAGGGGATTCGAGATGTTCTTTTGTATATAAAGGAAAAGTACAACAATCCCAACATTTTCATAACTGAGAATGGTAAATTATCGACTCTAGCTCTTGCATATTTATTTTCCGTGACTAATTATCCGGCTAATATATTAGTTTCATGTATGTGTCGTATATATATGTTTAATTTTGTAGGATATGCATATGGATATAATGCCTCGACGCCTATTGAAGAAGCTCGTAAAGACAACCTGAGGATAAGATACCATCACGACCATCTATGGTATCTCTTGAAAGCTATTAAGTGAGTCGCGTACTCGTTCATCGGTTCATGTAATACATGATTTATAATTAGAGAGATCACACGTTAATAATTATTCGATTAATTGTTATTGATTGATTTCAGGGATGGAGTTCAAGTGAAGGGATACTACGCATGGTCGTTTTTTGATGACTTCGAATGGGATGCTGGTTACACAGTTGGGTTTGGCCTAACATTGGTTGATGTCAAGGATAATCTGAAAAGATACCTCAAGTATTCTGCCTATTGGTACAAGATGTTCCTCCTACACTGATATGCTGGTTTATGGATTGATCCATCACAAGCCTGCATCTCGATCTATGTACTCCAAATAAATTAAGCTGTTTCTGTTTTAATTAATTTCAGTCTTACCAATAATCTATGCATGTATTTCATCTATCTATATATCTACAAATTAGTCAACACGTATTTCAAATAGTTTCTATAACTCTCGTTAATAAGAATATATAAATCGGAGTAGATTCTACGCACCAAAGTGTATTTGTACTATTAATGTGCAAATCTTTAAATCGTCGTATGCTAAGATCCAATGAAGACTAGAGACCCTAAATTTCTTGATTTCATTTTCATTTTTGATCCGATCAAATTAAACGCCCATCATAAGAGTGTCTCGTATTCGACCCCAGGTCCTCACCTTTTGTCTTCTGTGTTAGAAACACCTAGGACTATTTTTTTGGGTTTCAGTTTTGTTAACGGTATTAGAATACATGCATGATAATGCGATGTGAATGACCGGATAAAAATATTGCATATTAGTTGCTCGGTTCACTCGCATCTTGGTGCGTAGAAGAATTTTCGTGAATAAACTAGGGTAATGACTTGTTCTAGTCCTTTTGGTTTTGTTAGTTTGCATTTTCTTTTTATACATCGTTTGAACTCTATGCATTTTTGTTGAATGCCGTAAATTGTGCATCATGAATGTTCAGTTTTCCTGTAGTGATGGTAGTTTCATTTAGGTTGATTTTGGGTCACCTGGCATGACTTATTTTATTGATTGCGCTTGCGGCAAGTCATGTTTGTAATTGCCATTCTTGTTTGGTATAAAAGACTTAACATCCATGATTCAAGAAAAATAATATATCCGGCTAGTTTTCTGTTTATATACTAAGCAAGTTTAATTATTTCATGGAATAAAAACTTAGAAAGGGTGTGGCTAAAACACTGTTGACAATAGAAATGATTTGTGACCAGCTGCTAACCAAGGTCAGTTGCAACTGTCACAGCCTATTCTCTATACTAAGAGCATCTTTACCAATACTAGCAGTTTTTGAGTTAAATTTTAGTCAAATTAACTAAAATGTCATTTTGGCTAGCGACATTAGAAATACGTCTGCATCAATGTTCTCTACTTTAGCTAGTATTAAATTAATGTTTTTTTATTTTTATTTTATTTTTTTATTTTTATTTTTTAACAAAGGACATTAGCGCCTATTTTTATTGTTCACAACTTGAGAGTAGATACAACAACATGAACACGATCCGCCCGCAAGGGCTATGTAAGAAGTGATCAATCCTGCAAAACTACCTAGTAGACACTAAGCAATCTTTATGCCGAAAAAAACCAAGGGGTGAAGCACTATGATCAATCAATATTGTCTTGGTAGCAACCAAATCAAGTAACCAACCACCAAGACACAAGCTAAGAGAAAGGTACAAGTCCTCAACCTATCATTATTAACTATTTTTGAGACCACCCTATGCAAAGGGGCAACCCCAGAGCATCAAAATAACCTAATTATAGACCGAAGCCAATGCCTAATTAATATTATTATTTAAATAAAGATTAAATAGTTTATATGTATTATATATCACAAAAAATATCTGAAAAGGAAGGCATTATAGAGAGCTTCATCTCGCTCTTTATATTTAGCTAGTGTGATAGTTAAAAGTCATAATATCTAAACTTTGACTAGTTTGCTATAGCTTCTAAAATACCAAAAAAACTAAAATAGAGAGTTTGATAAACATGCTCTAAAGCCATGAACAATATTTCCCAAATTGAAGTATGATTTTGTATCCCCATTTCTGTTAGTTTCAGCCACTGCCCCCACTATATGTTCCTAACTGAGTCATTGCCCCTATATATGTCTAGGATTAGGATCCTCTCCTTGGCTGATCCCGATCCTTGGTTGTCCTTGACTTCCAATCTCAACCGTCAATTGGAAATCCAATGGTGAAGAACATGTCCAACTTAGCAAAATGACAATAAATGATGCAAAAAATAAATGACATCAACAAAACCATGTTTTTTCTGGTTATCTCCTCTTTATCTTCTCCGTTCCACAAATTTTTTGTTCTAATGTTCCACCATTATCAAAGACTCAAGCAGACTTCCAGATTTGTTTCACCTCATGATCTCATTTATCAAACAAAAAGTTGTTTATATCCATCAATACCCAGCAAAGGAGGAGCCTCTCATCAGCTTCTTCATTCCTATTCTCATTTATCAAACAATGAATTGTTCATATCCAATAATACCCAGCAAATCATTTCTCTTTATTTATGCCCGGAATTTCAATTGCCTAGAAGGTTACCCCACTGAAATAGAACATTCATTGATTCCTCCATTGTGTTTCTCAGATTATCAAATGAAAGTAATCCCTTCTGTCCTTCAGCCTATGTAAGCATAAAATAGAAAACAGAAATGATCCATGTACCTCGATTTTGACATATACAGTTTTTGACATCTCCAGAATGAAGTTTGTGTAGAGATGAAAATCAGAAAGAACAAAGAACAGAAGATTGGAGAATACTAATTGATGAAGATGATGACGAGGTTATCGATATAGCTGTTTCGATTCAAATGAAATTGGACTCTCCTTGACACCATAGCTGACATGGTTAGTGGTGATCCGATTGAAATCTCCAGAAAAAGAATGAAAGAGATAACGAAGCCAAGAAGATGAGATAGAAACGAGGCGTCATGAAGTTTTTTTTTTGTTCAATATGTTAACGGAGGAGATGAGATAACAGAGCTGTTTGTATTGGAAATTGTCATTTAGATATTTAATGAATAAAAGTTGAGGTGGCTAAATTATAACCTTTGGATATCTAGTTAACGGACAAGATTGGAAGTCAAGGACAACCAAGGATAGGGATCAGCCAAGGAGAGGATCCTGATCCATATGTCTATGGGGAAATTATAAACTGATCCCGGAACACCATGTGGCATTTAGTCTCTTCTAATGCTATTGGTCCAAGTGTTCTTATCTTATTTCTGATTGGTCTATTTATTTACTTTTACATTTTTTTTCACCCCCTGCTGGTCCTCACACGAATTTCAGTTATATAATTGGCTAGGAACACCACATGGCAATGTGGTGTTTCGAGTACAGGAAATAATTACTCATGTCTATGTTCCACCACTTCATCTTTTGAGTTTGGTTTAGTTTTTTTGGTAGAACTGGAAACAAAGAAATGGTAAATAGCCTTCTTAGTTCCAGGGTTTATTAAAAAGAAAATAAGATTACAAGAGGAGGGGAGGGGAAATAACACCAAACCTCTTGTAGTCGGTTGTGTATAAAACAACCTCCCAAGCCCGTAAACCAGCGGGCATTCCACCAAAACCGAGGCCGCCTCGAGGTACCCGCCAATAAGTAGGGTGGGCCGGCCTTGACCTCGGAGACAGTATTGGGCTGGGAGTGGTTTCAAAAGGCATAAGGGAGCTGTGTGTGAAGTAGCAGCAAAGGCAGTTGTCCCACATCGTTTCTCAAGTAAAGAGAACCCACTCTGAGCCATAAATATGGGCCAGCCACTAGTTTGTCAGGTATAATAACTACCTTCAGTAATTGCTCTCTACCACAAGATACTAACTTAAGCTTTGGAGAAGGAAAGACCGGAAATCCTTGTTATTGCAGGTCAGCAAGAGGACAGCCAACCATCTGCCAGACACGCCATCAGTTTCTGCGAACCCATCAGGGATCGTACAGAAACATTTGGCGCCATCTGTGGGAAACTTTACAAAAAGCCAGTGTGACTCGATGACTGACTTAACCGAGCAGCAAGAGCAAGAGGCGGGACTGCAAGAGCAGAGGGAGGCGATATACGGAAGGACCCCAGAAAGAGCAAGGGGAAATTCAAGAATGGCGGGGAGAACCTCACGGGATGAAACACCAGAATATGTGCCGAGAGATCTCAACCCCCAAGAGGTAGCCGAGATGTTGGAGGATATGAGGACACAAATCGCCCGGCTAGAGCGGCAAAGTGTCCAAGATCGAATAGAAGCTTCCGGGAGGGAGCGTAGGTTGGAAAAGGAAAACGCAACTCTCGTAAATGCGCTAGCTCGAGGAGTTGAGCGCTAGGAGGCACTGGATCAGGTGGGAGAAACAGACCGAGCGGCGACGTCTCGCCAGACAGGCGCCCCGGTGGGAACAGGCCGCAGGACAGTGCACATAGGAACGAATTTGTTCCCGGACGAAATGAGGGATGAGGGACCGCCGCCCCTGCCCGAACCGATCCTAGAAATCCAAGTTAGGAGGCCGGGAGAGATGGAAGAAACCCTAAGAGCTATCCGGGATAGCGTGGCAAGTTTGGCAGACCGAATCTTGGACGCTGAGAGAAGAGGGGCACGGAACCAGCCCTGCGCGAGTTTCAAAGAAAGAGGGGGACCATTCACAAGAGTGATCACCCAGTCTGTCCGATCAAGCACAGCCAAGCCGTTGAAGCTTAGCTACAACGGGGTCCGAGATCCCTACCTATTCTTTGATAGCTTCAAGTCTCACACGAACGCTAAAGGATACTCGGACGCGATATGCTGCAATATGTTCCAGGAAACCTTAGCAGGGGAAGTGCTCAGTTGATTTTATGAGCTCTCGACGAACTCGATCGATTGCTTCCGGGATCTGGTGGACAGGTTTGTCAATAGGTTCATTCTACGGATGGACGAGCAGAATACCGCCCAACTGTTCAAAGTACAACAAGATAGAGGAGAGGGGTTGAAAGCTTTTGTGAACCGCTGGCAAGCGGCCACAGCTAGAGTCAGGACATTCGACATGAAGGTTGCCGAGGAGGCGTTCATTCAAGGACTGCTTCCCGGGAAGTTCATGTATGCAATAAAAATCGAAAATCCGCAAGGCTATGACGAGCTTATGGAAATGGCGGTCCGGCATGCCCAGGCAGACCATGACACTTATGGGGGGACCTCGGTCGGGAAAAGGAAGGTCGAAGGGAGAGGTTCCTCGGTGCAAGTGGTCTAGGAGGTCAGGGTTTGGATGGGAGAGCAAGAGCTAAACTCGTACTCTTCTGGAAAGAGACATAAAGAGAGGAACGGGAGGAAGGCAGGGAAGCAATATAGCGCTCACGGGAAGGCAAAGAGCCCCTACCAAGATACCGGGTATACAAGGATGGCGCCGGCAGCAAAAGAGCAGTTCTCAACGCTCAACGCCACCTACGAGGCGATATGGAATGAAAATAAGTCTGCCATTCCACCTCCCCCTGCTAGGAAGTTCCCCGAGTCCTCAAGCCTCACCAAAGAAGACACGGGAAAATTTTGTGGGTACCACGGGGAGGCAAGTCACCAAATAAATAACTGCATTGAGCTAAAGAGGGCGGTTGAGGGCCGATTGAAAGAAGGAAAATTGCAGCAGTATGTGCCCGGTCAGAGGCATGTCGGAGGAATCGAAGTGTATGGGACGATTAACACGATTCATGGCGGGTCCCGTATAGATAATAGGAGCAACAAGGCAAAAAGGCAGTGTACGGGATCCAGGGATGGCCGGGAGGTATTTGCATTTGGAAGTAGCAATAATCAGCAAGTGACCACCGGCTGGAAATCCGTTACCTTCCTGGAAGAGGAAGAGGAAGGGATAAGGCCGCATGAGGACCCGTTTCTAGTAACATTGCAACTCGATCACTATATCACGAAGAATATCCTGATTGAGACAGGAGCCTCAGTCAACGTGCTGTTCAGAAGTGCCTGGAAAGGACTGCATCGAGGAAGTAACAAGTTGATACAAGACCACGAGCCGTTAATCAGTTTCTCGGGCGATGTCGTTCAGCCCCTCGGATCGGACAACTTTGGGGTAAGCATGGAAGGCCGAGAAGGAGTCGCCCGGGCGATAGTGGAATTTATTGTGGTGGACTGTGAGTCGTCTTACAACGGGATATTAGGAAGGCCCGCCTTGTTGAAGCTGAAGTCTTTTGTCGCTGGCCACATGTTGATGATGAAGGTTCCAACCCCAACAGGAGTCATTACGATCCGGGGAGACCAGGGGGCGGCAAGGAGTTGTTATGCGATAGACAATGGGAGGAAGAGATCTGAGGTTCTATTGGCGAGCCAGGCCATGGCATCCCCCTCGGACCCTTACATGGATCCCAGGGATGATACCGACTAGGATGAAGAGCGCCCGGGGTCGGCTGAAGAGACAGAAATGGTCTCAATCTTAGATGAGTTCCCCGGTCGGGAAGTAACCATCGGGACGGGGCAGGCACCCGGAGTAAGAGCAGCCCTGGTAAAGTTCTTGAAAAGAAACAGTGGGGCATTCTCTTGGACGTACAAAGACATGCTCGGGATATCAAGCAGCATTGTGACACACCGGCTTGGGATCGAGAAGGGATTCCCTCCCGTGAGGCAAAAGCGAAGGACGTTTAAGCTAGAAAAGTACGAAGCAATGAGGGGGGAAGTACAAAAGTTAATAGACATCAAGTTTATACGGGAGGTCAGATACCCCTAGTGGTTGGCCAATGTGGTCATGGTTCTAAAGAAGTCAACATGACAGTGGAGGATGTGTGTAGATTACTCAAATCTCAACAGAGCATGCCCAAAGGACAGCTTCCTGCTCCCATGAATAGATCAACTGGTGGACCCCACGTCCGGATTCGAATTGTTGAGCTTTATGGACGCCTATGCGGGCTATAACCAGATCCAAATGGATCCAAGGGATGAGGAGCGTACAGCTTTCACGACCGATAGGGGCTTTTATTGCTATAAGGTAATGCCTTTCGGACTGAAGAATGCGGGAGCGACTTACCAGCGACTGATGAATGTCATGTTAGCCGAGTACCTCGAGAAAATAATGGAGGTATATGTCGATGACATGCTGGTCAAAAGTCTAAAGGCCGAGGAGCATGTAGGGCATCTTGAGAAAGTCTTCGAAGTCATAAAGAGGTTCGGGATGAGGCTAAACCCTCAGAAATGCATCTTTGGGGTTGTTAAAGGGAAGTTCCTGGGGCATATAATTAGCAGGAGGGGGATTGAAGCCAACCCGGAAAAGATCCAAGCCATATTGGACATGAAAAGACCCAAGGAAAGGAATGAAGTGAGTTCATTAGCCGGGAAGATTGTCGCCCTTGCTAGATTCGTGTCACGACTCACGGATAAGTGTGCCCCGTTCTTTCGGCTGATGAAAGACCAGCGGTGTGGGGACCCGAGCAGGAGGCATTCAAACAGATAAAGGCATACCTCACGTCCGCGCCGGTTTTGTCAAAACCAATCTCGGGCAAGATGTTTTACCTGTATGTCGCAGCATCACAGTCAGCAGTTAGCTCGGTCTTGATAAGAAAAGAGTCTGATATCGAGCACGCTATATTTTACGCCAGGAAGGGATTCCCACCAGCCGAGAGCAGGTACCCGGACGTGGAGAAATTAGCCTTGGCACTTATTGTAACCGCTAGAAGACTGAGGCACTATTTACAGGCACACTCGATAACCCTTTATACCAACCACCCCCTGAGACAGATCATGCAAAAGCCAGAGATCAGCAGAGACTAGTGAAATGGGCGATTGAATTGGGGGAATTTGATATCCATTACCGGCCGAGAGTGGCAATCAAGGGCCAAGCAGCGGCCGACTTCATATCTGAGCTCACGCCCATGAAAGTTGTGGGAGAGTCTCCTGAGTTCACGCTCATGAAAGTGGTGGAGGAGTCCCCTAAGCGCATTCCCAAGAAAGTTGTGGGAGTATCCTCCGAGACCGGCCGGGAGGAAAGTTGTCCCGGAGCAGATAATGGGATACACAGTGAGGAACCGCCGACTCAACTCTGGAGGTTTTTTGTTGACGGCTCGGTGGCGAGAAATAAAAGCGGGGCAGGAATAATATTAGAGACTCCCGATGGATTCAAACATGAGTACGCCCTGGAATTCCAATTCAAGTCATCAAACAATGCGGCTGAATACGAAGCTTCGATTGGCGGATTGCAACTCGCCCGAGATATCGGTGTGGAGAGTGTAGAAGTGTTCAGTGATTCGCAGCTTGTTGTAAATCAAGTCAACGGGACCTTCATAGCCAAGGAGCCTCAGTTGAACTCTTACAAAGCACTGTCGAAAGCCTTCATGCAACGCTACAAGTCGGCCTCCCTCTCTCACATCCCGCGAAAGGAAAACAGTAATGCAGATGCCCTCGCCCGGCTAGCCACCGGAGGGCCCGGGAAAGGCAGAAAGAAGGCAAGGATTGAGGTGCTTGGAAAGCCAAGTATTAGTAAGACAATCTCGGAGATATTCATGGTTGAGTCGGGTCCCGGAGAGCCTACATGGATGGACCCCATACTCGAGTTCATGAAGGAGGGGGTGCGCTCGGAGGACAAGCGTGAAGCATGAAAACTCCAATCGAGATGTGCAAGGTACACACTCATGAACGGAAAGCTATACCGAAGAGGTTACAATTTCCCAAACCTCAAGTGTGTAACAGAAGAGGAAGGAGAGATGATCATGGGAGAAATCCATGAGGGCGTGTGCGGGAATCATTCTGGATCCCTGTTGCTAGCTCACAAAGCACTCCGGATGGGTTTCTTCTAGCCCAACATGGACGCCATGGCGGATAGGATGTCGGCGAGATGCCGTAAATGCCATTTGCACGCTAACGAGATACATTCTCCGTCCATTGCTCTATCAATATTATTGTCGCTCTGGCCTTTTGCACAATGGGGCTTGGACCTCATCGGGATATTACCAACGGCACCCGGGCAGTTCAAATATGTGATAGTGGCTGTTGACTACTTCACGAAATAGGTGGAGGCAGAGCCCCTAGGGAATATAACCACCGAGAGTATGAAGAATTTCCTAATGAAGAACATCTACTGCAGATTCGGGGTCCCGGAGACAATCATCACAGACAATAGCACACAATTAAACAATAACCATTTGATTGAATTCACGAAGGACATGAGTACCAAGATGGTCTTCGCGTCGGTGGCACACCCGTAGACCAATGGTCAGGTAGAGGCGGTTAACAAGATCATTAAAATGCTTCTGAAGAAGAAGTTAGATGACGCAAAGGGTCTGTTGGCACAAAAGCTGCCGGAGGTATTATGGGCAATTAGAACCACAGCAATAGAAGCAACGGGAGAAACGCCTTTCAGCATGGCCTTTGGCATGGAGGCTGTTTTGCCAATCGAGACATCAATACCATCAGGAAGGGTCAAAAAGTTCGACGCCACAACCAATGAGGCAATGAAGAGGGTCTCCGTTTGAACATTGACCTCATTGAGGAGAGGAGGGAGAGATCAGACTTACACAACCAAGTCTATAAGCAGCGAGTTGCACGCCACTATAATAATAAAGTCAGGACTCGGATGTTGGGACTAGGGGACTGGGTAATGAAGCAAATCATGACCAAGACGGCAGCCCTGGATTTGAACTAGGAAGGGCCGTACGAGATAATTGAAGAGGTCGGCCCAACAACTTTCTTTCTCTGGGATCAGGATGGTATAGTCACCGGGCGACCTTTGAATACGGAGCACCTGAGATTCTACCCCGTGTAAAGTGGGAATGAAACCCACCCTTAAAATTTTTTACATTTGCAAGTATTGAGGCCCCCAGGAGGACAACAAGTCCCGGAGGATGCCTTCATTCGTTTTGAAAGACTTAATACGAGAATGGAGAAGTTAAATTCAAATTCTAACGATGGTAATCCACCGGGAGGCAAAAATCAATATAATCGCAAGTAATATCAAACGGGATGGTAATCCGCCGGGAGGCAAAAGTCAATATAATCCCAAGTAATATGAAACAGGATGGTAATCCGCCGGGAGGCATAAGTCAATATAATCCCAAGTAATATCAAACGGGATGGTAATCCACCGGGAGGCAAAAGTCAATATAATCCCAAGTAATATCAAGCGGGATGGTAATCCTCCGGGAGGCATAAGTCAATTAAATCCCTAGTGTCGAACGGGTAAAACCGAGAGGAAAAGTTATTGAAGTCCCTTGTAACACCGAGTGGGGTAGGCATAATACAAATATATAACACAGGAGAAACAAGTAATAAAATTAGACAAGGCATAATATATTAAAACCCGGGATCCGGGCGAATACCACCAATGGGTATTTACAAAATTCACCGGGATGTATTCTGGCACGAGGTCATTGTCTTACAAGAAAAACCAAAAAGCAAAAGGGAAATTACAACTTATACCTCGCCGGGTTCCTCTTCCTCATTCCCGTCCGATTCGGCCAAGTTGTCATTACCTTCAACGCCCTCCTCAACAACCTTCTCGGACGGCTCGCCTGTCTCAAGCTCTTTCTCGGCCGTTGCCTTAGATTTAGCCTCTCTCTCCTTGGCCTCTCGAGCAGCGAGCAAGTCGGCTGTCATCTTGGCCTTTTCCAGGTACCCAAGGCGGCTCTAGACGCCGAACTTCTCGGTGATGCCACTCTCCCGGGCAGCCTTGAGCATAGCCTTGAGCTTGTCCGACTCCTTGAATTTGGCCACAACAAGCTCGCCCTTGGCGGGCATCTGGCCTTGTAGATCAGCAATCTGTTCGTCCCTCTCCTTCAGCTTAGACCGCAGCTTCGCGTTCTACCGTTGAAGCGCGTCTACATCCCACTCCAAGGCGAGAACTCTTTCAGCTTTTCCCTCCAGCTCTTTGGTATGGAGGCTCAATTTGGCGAACTTATCGGCCAGCGAGAGTTTCTCCTTCCTCTCGGCCTCCAAATCCTTCTCCATCTTCTTCTTCTTCGCTCCGAGATAGCTGATCTGGTCGTTCAGGCTGGCCAAACGCTGCTTCATCTCGTTGGTATCCTTGCTGGCATCAATAGCGTAGATAGCGAAGAGAGCCTGCAAGCAAAACAAAATTAGTTCAGCATCTCGGACAGTGATAATAAGTTGACATTACCAAGAAGAAGCTTACCTTCATCATTGCCTCCCAGGCGTACTGCAGGTTCTTCCAAGGAGTGCTGGACCCGATCTTAATCCGATCCAACTCGATACCCTTCAAATCGCCCACCATGCTGTGCACGAACTTCTCATCGGCGCACCCATACTCATCCAGTATCTGCCGGATGGGGGTCTTTCGGATCTGGGGAAGAGCAGGAGCGAGAGCACCCAAAGTAACTGGGGGGCCGGCCGAGGATCCTGCAGCCTTTTGCTTCTTCCGGGGTGGCGAGGCCCCGGACACGCTCATCCCGCTAAGACTTCGATTTCTTGGATGACTGTTTCTTCTTCTAGCCCAAATTGACGTTGACAACGTCACCGGTCTTCCCGGGCGCCTCCGCATCAGCAGTTGGTTTCTCGTACCTTTCATCGTTGACCTCCAGGAGTATAGCGCCCTCCGAAACACGGGCGGTAGAGTCTGCAACATTCACGTCGGTACGGGAGGCCACTTTCCCTACCTCCAGTAGGTCGCTCAGCAAGTCCATGTTAGAGTCCATGTCACGCGGGTGTGAGGGACGTTGTTTACACTTGGGCACTTTAGCTGAAAATAAAGCCAACAGTCAAACTCTCGGGTACCAAGAGTAAAAAAGCCATGGACAAGAGAAAACAGCAACAAGCGAAACTAATTTGGAACCCCACTAGGCATACGGCTGAGTTCATAGTGAACCAAGACAGCCCACCGGGTCAGGTTGTACGAGCTTTGATCCTCATCCGAGGGCCAGGCTGCAAATAATCGCCCAATGCGTCGCTTATCGATCTCTGACAGCGAGAATGACTGATCCCGGATATATCTAAACCGGTTGGGCACAACGTATGTCGGACAGTTTCTTTGCCATCGGCCGCCGGCAAGCACGACCTTTGAACGCCAATTATTGTTCATGGACGTTGGGAGGTCAGTGACTGGAGGCAAGTATTCTCGAGCAACAAATGAAACACACCCTCGGCAATTCTGCTTCTTTGAGTACGAGAGGAGATACAGGGCGCGAAACTCGTTGATAGTTGGCCAACCCATCTCGGACAAGTAGTACAGGCAGCAAAGAGACAGCAGCTGGTGCCATTGGTTTTGGGGAATTTGCCCGGGAACAAGCTGAAGCATGCTCAGATGATACTGCACGCACTAAGGAAGCGGGAGAGGGAAGCCGTTCCTAAACATATGCTCGTGCACAACGACGAAGCCGTCTCTCGGGCAGCACGCCAATTCGTCCTCGTATAGCGCGCGGAGGGTAACAGATGACGGGATTCCCTAGGCTTCCCGAAATTGTTCAATCTCGGCTGAGGTCATGCTACACTCGGGTTCGTTGTCACATCCCGACCCTTAAATTTTTACCTTCTTTACTAGCTTGATATTAATAAGAATTTTACCGTCTCCGTCAATGAGTTATGGTTTAATTGGTCCCTAGAGGGGTATTGAGGGACGATTATTTCGGAGGAATTATTCGTAGGACAAAAAATGTGACAACGGTAAAAATGGTAAATTTTAGCTAGTAAAAGGTAATTTTTATTAGGGTGTTAATTTTTTTGGAATTGGGTTTTATTTGGTGGTGTTTGATACACCCCGAACCTAGTAATTAATTTTATATTGTGATTTCCGGTTTATTGGTAGCTAATCAATTCGGAAATTTATTCCGGTTATTTTTGATAGAGGTGGTTTATTCGAGTTCATGGGTTTTTTTAGTTACCCGAGTAGGAGTTCGTAATTGGAGGATAGTTAAAATAATAATAGAGTCCATTTTTGGGCTAGGTTTTTAAGTGGGACTTGTCTTATTTGATAGAGAAAGAAAAACAGAAAAGTCAGCCTCTCATCTCTTTCTCCTCAACCTCTCGAGGCCGTCCGACTCTCCTCAACGGAAAGCCGCTGTCCGGCCACGCATCGTCGCCGCGCCAGTCTCGTACGACAGCTGGGACACTGCTCGTCCTTCCTAGGGTGGTGGCCGTCCTCCTCTCTCCGGCAGCAGCTCACGGGAGCGCTCTCAAGCCGCCGGTTTTGTGGAGCCGGAACTGTTTTCTCCAGCCACCGATTCCAACGATCCTTGGGGGGTTTTGTAGCTCTTCTCTAGACTATTCAACCATTTCAAGGTGATAGAACAATTCAGGGTGTGTAGAGCAAATCGGTTTTAGTGTGTCCTTGAGCTTTGGAGGTATTTTCCGGCCAACTCTTTAGTTTCTGGGTTTAATACTAGTTATGTTTGTTGTTGTGCGTATGGAGAGGAAGAGTTTGGCTTATGCCTTGTTAATTTTGGTTGAAGTTGATTAAGGTGGTGGTGGTTGATCCCCGCTGCCAGCGGTTGACCGCCGCTGCCAGCAGTTGACCGCCGCTGCCGGTGACTGCTGCCGGTTTTGGTGGTGGTTTTGAGTAATTTTGGATGATTTCTAGAAGGGATAAATGTTGTTGTATTGTATGGTGATTTTTGGTGAAGAGTGCTTGGAAATTGGGATAGTTTTGATGGCTCCATGAGTGAGAGATGAGTGGTATTGAAGTATTGGAAATTTTGGTGAGTGTTAGTAGGAATTTAGGAAAGTTTAAGTTGATTTTGGTGAAAGAGTAGAGGTGAGCCTCATCCTTGGGAATTTCCATATTTGTGCTTAAGTGTTAGAACGTTGAGGAAAAATTGGAGAAGGTTAGTAAAAATGGTTGGAGTTCTCCTTAGTTTTTGGAGAGTGTAGAGTGAGGGTAGATGACATTGCCCTATCTTGTTACTTTGATATTCTTGTATTATTTTTGTCTCGGACCTTAAATCTCGTTTTGTACAGGACGAGAGGAGACACCACGTGAGGAGGACTCTGACCGACGTCAGGCTTAGCTGTCTATACTGTGAGTGGACATTTTATTTTTAAAGGAGTATGCATGCATGATTTGTTTAGAAAATCATCACTAATTTTCTGAGTTGATTTTATTATTTCTTCTATGAAGGGATCTTGAAAATGATTTGAGTTATTCTATTTTAAGCATGTTAACGTGTGAGACACGTTGAATTTAATTAACTATATTGCTCTTAGAATTTTTCCAAGTACGGTTGGGAATCGTACTTATATTTTATTTATGAGTTTTGGGGAAACTCATATGATTTATATTTTCCTTATGCCATATTCTTGGAATATATATGATGTCAATGCTAGCATGTCGTTCCACCTTTCGAGGTGATGTGACACCCACGTTTCAAGTGGGGTCACGCAAGCCCTTTCCACCCTAGTGGTGATGTGATGTTGCCGGCGGCATCACGCAAGCCCTGTGCCCTATCCGTCAACTCGACGTGAAGGTACAGGGAGTATGGGAGTACTATGCCTGGGAGGCAACCGAGTCTGGGAGACTCACTTATATGGCCATATAGGATATTCTATTTGAGTTGTTAAATTGACTAGCAGGGCTAGTCCATTATTTTTGGAAGTTTTTTTTTATACGAGAAATCTATTTATTTTTCTTATTGTTTTACGTACTAGCGGGGCTAGTGGGAATTTGGTTGAGCTTATAATATCTGCATGCAAGAAAATT
>NC_020497.1:1043890-1049481 GCF_000184155.1 Fragaria vesca subsp. vesca
TTTACGACTAGCGGGGCTAGTGGGAATTTTGGTTGAGCTTATAATATCTGCATGCAAGAAAATTCTTGGTTTCCGTATAAATGGAAAAGCATATAAAAGTTTGATTTAGTATCATTATGCTCTTGGATATTTATTTAATTAGTTTGTTTTTCGTCCACTCACGCTAACGTTTTTAATGCTTTTCCCTGGGCCCTTTGTTTTCAAATGCCCAGATTACAGAGCTCCTGTTCGGTTTCACTAGGAGTTGAGGTATAGTTTTCCCGCTGCACCTTGCTGACCGTAGGTTACCTGTTAACCTATGTGTAGTGTTATATTTCCTTCTTGTAGAGCTCTGATGACCATGGGATTATGTGTATTAGGTTAAAGTGTTTACTTTTCACTTAGGTCTATGACCCACGTAGAGAGAGTTTAATCTTGGTTGATGTTCATGTTTAAGTAATGCCATTGAATACTTGGTTTGGGTTGTTTAATTACTGCTATGACTTGGTTTATGTTGTGGGGAGTGAAGGACTCCAGGAGTGGTGGTTGGTTATTATAGTTGAAGTGTTTCAGTTTTTTTTCAGGATGGGTTGTCCATTTTTAGGGGAGGTTATGCCGAAATTTCGGTATAATCTCTTTTAAGAGTGGACCCCGCAAGACTTGCCTATTTCACTATGTGTTTTCGGGGCGGGTCTTGTCAGTGTTGGACCGGTTAGGATTAGAAGCCCAAAACCATTTCTCTCTCTCCCTTCACTGTTCTCTCCCGACGCTCTCTCTCTCTCTCCCTCACTCTGTCAGATTTGCTCCGGCTCCAACCGACGCCGTCCGGCCAAGCCAGGCCGCCGCACCGGTCCCGTTTGGACCGCCGCTGCCTCCTCTCCTTGCCTGGGCTGGTGACCGGGCCGGTTACGCCACCGAACAGGGAGGAAACTCCCCTACCAGCCAGTTGCTCCATTCGCCGGAACTCCCTCCTCCGGCCGCCATAGCAGGCGATTCTTGGCTCGTTTGGAAGCTCTGCTCTCGTGCATCAATCCCTCCAAAGGCTTCCCTCCCCCTTGGTCTAGGTAAGGAGATTTTGGTGTTGGATATTCTAGGGCTCATTTGATGTTTTTGTTCGATTACCCTATCTAGGCTTGGAATTTGTGTTTGTGCTAGTTAAGAAAGTTGTAGAGGGGGTTGAGAGGAAGATGCTGTTAAATTTTGGTAGGCATTGGGGTCGCCGAAGTCATCTGCCGGCAGAGCAAACGGCGGCGCCGCCATTGTTAGAGGGATTTTCATGGTTTTAATGTATAATATTAAGAGGAGTTTAATGATGTGAAGTGTGGAATTTTTGGAGGAGTTTTGGATAGGTTTGGGATTTTTGATAGATTGGTGAATTTGGCAGTTAATGAGGTAGAATCCGACCGTTGGATTTTCTTTATTATTGTTTTAGAATGTTGATATAAAGAAAATAAGGCTGTGGTTGGATTTTGGCGTGAATCCGATAAGTTTAACCCTAGGAAAGGTAGTGGGTTAGGCGGAAGAGTTTTGGGTTATATATTTAAGTATTATTTATTCTGAAATTGAAATGTGGTCCTAAGAATGGTTTTTGTGCCAGGATTTGAGGAGACCTCACTTGAGTGGCGAATTGGATTTCGTCGGGCTTATGCCTAAAGTTGTGAGTGGACTTGTTTTAAATGATGTGGATGCAAATGTTTTATTGATGAATATCAATTTGTGGAATTGTTTATTTTCGCGAAGTTATTTTTTGGAAGTAAATGCTCTTATTTTATTTGTTAACTTCGCTATTTGGAAAGTTACCGAAAATGAGATTTTCGGTGGAGTCATATATTTATTGCTTCTTTTATAATTGGCAATTTTCATTATTTTGGAAGTTACCGAAAATGAGATTTTCGGTGGATATGTATGTGGATATTATGAGGATAGTATGTATATAAAAAAATGCTAGCTAGCTATACGTGCTTTTCCGTCATAATGAGATAAAATTCCATTATGGCGCGACGTGAGGGTTAGACGCAATCGTCGTAGCCCTATATAAATATAAGAATTTACATAGGGGATATGCGCGTATATAAACACCGTCTTTTCCGCCATAATGAGGTAAAATTCCATTATGGCGCGCCGTGAGCGTTAGACGCAAGCGTCGTAGTCTTGTGTGAATTTCTATCTCTATTTGTTGTTTCAAGAAAATTCATACAAGGAATATGACGAGTGTAAATACATACATATTTATACATATTACTTTAGCCTGAGAGGCTTCATTTTATTAAATTTGGTGACTAGCCGGAGCTAGTCATGAAATTGCCAGTTTATGAGTTGAGCTTTTGAGTTGTCGTATGCAGCATAATTTCTATGAAAATTTAAATTGGGAAAGCATAAATATTTTCATTAAATTTATTTTATCCACTCACTCTAACGTTTGTAAATGTTTTCCCCTGGGCCCTTCGTTTTAAAAATGCCCAGTATGCAGGTTAGCTTTGTTGAGATCGGGCGTACATGGAGAAGAGGCATAATCATTAGTATAGCTTCCGCTCATTTTTATATTTCTAGTTCTTTTCCTCTCAAATATAATTGCTCTGAACTTGTGATTGTTGGTTGTGAGTGTTTCTTATTAAAGTGAGTAAATATATTGGGAGATGTTGTGATTTGGGGAGCACGAAGGCTCCAGGAGGAGAGGGTTATAAATGGATTCTTTTGAAGTGTATGCAGGTATTTTTATTAGGAAGAGTTGTCCATTTTCAAGGGAGGTTATGCCGATTTTTCGGTAAACTCTCCTTGGAGGTGGTCCCCGCCGGATTTACTTCGGGTTTCAGGATGAAATTCGGGGTGGGTCCTAACATTCGTCGCACACGGTGCCGTCCTCCAGTATGTACCTCCTGGACGAAGAGGAGCCGATTACACTGGTCATCGGGACGCCATAAAAACCCCGGCAGACCAGTCAACTTCCCGGGAGGGTACGGCATAATTTGCGTCCTCAGGCCTCGACGTAGGAGGACAGCTCGGGCGGGATGATCGACTAATGTACTCCTCCATCCTCTCATCAGCATCCACTATCGGCCTAGAGGATGTGCTAACCCCGCTTAAATCAGTTGTACTTCGGGAATCCATCTACCCTAGTATGACAAACCCTAAGATCTATTAGTATGCGCTGTCGGGAGCAAGTGCACCAATTCAAAGTCTAACACAGCCTAAACCCAGAAAATCCTTAGAACACCAAAATCCCCAGTTTTACTCGAAACCATGGAAAAGCAACGCAAACACAGAGAATGCCAAAAGAGAAACAAAGCATAAGTGTGACAGAACAAAAGCAACAGAAACTTACCAGATTTTCGACGTAGTAGCAACGCCAGAAACGCAGACGTCGAAAAACACCTCGCAATTGCAGGGTTGAGAGAGAGCAGAGAACAGAAAGAGAGAAGTCAGAGAGAAAGCAGAGAACATAAAGAGAGAAGCAGAGAAATCAGAGAAAGCAGAGAAACGTAGAGAAACACAGAGCAGATAATAGAATGGAGTGAGAGTGAAGACGAAAAACAAAAGAGGGGAAGAGTTTATACACGGCCAGCGAGCAGTCGCCTCGATCCACGAACCGATGCATTTAAAAAACCATTACCTGGCCATCCGATCAAACCGTAGGATGGTGCCACGTAGCTTAACTGCCGTGGCTTCTTGAAGAAGGAAAGAACGAAGCGACGTGCATTAAAAATTGCTTGGCAGTTATCCAGGAATATTGCGACATCTGGCGAGCATGCATTTAATGCCTCTGCCACAGCTATGCGCAAACTCTCAAGTATAAGACCAATCCCGGATGAACATCACCGAGATCGTAAGACCAAATATAAGACCAATCCCGGGTGAACGTCACCGAGATCGTAAGACCAATCCCGAGTGAACGTCACCGAGATCGTAAGACCAAGGAAAGACCCATCTCGGATAAGTGTCACCGGGAGGAAGCATACAACAACTGCTTCTCGAAATTGTAAGTCCCAGATAAGTGTTCCCGGGATGCCGAGGCTGGGCAATTTATATCATCCCTTTAAAAAAGGAATAAGTGGCTTGATAAACCACGGACGGCGTTAACACCCCGTCACTCGAGTAGTGACACCGGATGATGAAAGGGCTCGCTACCCTTTGCCTATGAACATGTAACACCCGTTCAACCCACGTTCTGAGTCCAGACTTAGGGGGACTATGGGTGGGACCCGCTTGAAATATGCTGGTCTACAGACTTATTGTAGCAAGTCCCCACTCAAGATGTGTCTTGAACGAGAACTTGGGAGGACTTGTAGTCTGTTGAGTATAAAACAACCTCCCAAGCCTGTAAACTAGCGGGAATTCCACTATAACCGAGGCCGCCCCGAGGTACCCGCCAATAAGTAGGGTGGGCCGGGCCCGACCTCGGAGACAGTATTGGGCTAGGAGTGGTTTCAGAACGCATAAGGGAGCTGGGTGTGAAGTAGCAGCAAATGTAGTTGTCCCACATCATTTCTCAAGTAAAGAGAACCCACTTTGGGCCATAAATATGAGCTAGCTGATAGGAGCACAAAGTGTGACGTTCTTAATATGTTTATACCCTTTATTTACCCTTTGTTAACTCCTATTTAGTTGTTTTAGCTTTATATTTGTGTTTAGTGTAGAATAATTGCTTAATGTAGAAATATGTAGGTTTTGGTGTTAGAATTCATAGTAATTTCGGAATTGAAGAATTGAGTGTTGAAATTGTGTTAAGTGTTGGAAATCCTTGTTTACTCAGGATTCCTTTCTTGATCAGGATTCCATCTTTCCTCTTTCTGAGTTTCTAATTTTCTTATTTCTATTTCAGGAAAGTCTAAATCCGTGTTGACTAGGAAAATGTTTTCCTGACTCATGAGGGAAAGGTGGCCGGCAGCTAGGAATTCCTGCTTGAGCTAGGAGAAGTACAATCCGAGATATGTATGGAGATGCCGTGAAGATTTCCCAAGTCACCAAGGAGAGAGAAACCGTGCGGCCCAAGAAAGAAGATTTTTCCAAGTTCAAGATGGTTTCGTCATTCCTTAATGCATGAGGATTACTTGAAGAACAAGAGAAGAAATTAAATCCAACTTGGACTTGGTTTTGCCGATTCAATAGGATTCCTTGTGCTTGAGGAATTCTTGGAGATCAAGACTTGTTACTCTATAAATAGGGCACGGCATGGCAGCAATTATCATCATCAACCCGTGCAAAAAACACCAAAGCCTTTGCCGAAACTCCATCAACCTCCAAACACCATAATCTGATTCCACCATCATCCTTGATCCAAAGCACGTAGCCTAGGATTCCGCTCACTCGAAGAATAGAACAAGTAGGGATATCCTGAGAGTGTATTTCATCTTTTACTTTCGGATTAGTATGTGTTTGTTCTTCTTGATGTTTGTTTTAGGTTTTTGCTTAAGTATGTTTCGATTCTTGTCTATGAGATAGAAACACTTTTGAACCATGTTTTGAATTAAAGTTTTCAATTTTTAATCAATGATTTTAGGTTTTATGCCGTGAGTTTTATGTCTATATACTTTAAGATTTTCGGTGCATTCTTCCATTATCATGTGTAGTTGATACAAGTAGTTGATAAGTTGCATTGTCTTTGTTATTTCACC
>NC_020497.1:1049501-1054478 GCF_000184155.1 Fragaria vesca subsp. vesca
GTAATTTAGGTATTTATTTTCAATGTTTATTCCAAAATCATCAAACTTTAAACCCTATATGCTTATTTCGACATTTTTATTAGATTAGATGGATCTACCCTGTAGTTGGATCCCCGGTTGAGAACGATCCCTGCTTGCTTTAAACTACGATTGATTTGTTGACAGGGTTAATTGATGCGTGTGCAAATACGTCTTATCACTAGCCACCAGTTTGTCAGGTATAATAACTGCCCTCAGTAATTGCTCTCTACCACAAGATATTGACTTAAGCTTCGGAGAAAGAAAGACCGGAAACCCCCGGTCATCCTTGTTAATACAGGTCAACAGGAGGACAGCCAACCATCTGCCAGACACGGCATCAGCTTCTGCGAACCCATCCGAGATCGTACAGAAACACCTCCCAAGTAAAAGCAACTATACAAACAGCTAACGAACACGAAACTTCAGTAGACTCTCAAGTGTTCAAGTTTTATCTAGATCGGATCAACAATTTTCTCTTCAGGTGATGTTTGACTCAATGAGTTGTGTTTTTACTGTTGTATATGCTCGCACTACTGTTGTCGATTGTGGGTTGATCTAGAAAATGTTAAGGAGGGAAGCTTTGTCACAGGGCCTTGGTTATTTTTGGAGATTTGGTTATGTGTTGTTGTTACATTTTAATATTTTAATTTATTTTGGGTGTTACTTTCAGTTTTTATTTTGAAAAAACCGTTTTGACATTAATTTGTGTAACTCATGGTGGTTATTTGGTTTTATTTGCTTTTATTTATTGTAACCCATACTATTGCTACCCTATTAATCATAGGGAGTGTCCTACAAGCCTATATATACACCATTTTTGCATGAAGAGAATTACCATGTACTACACAACAACTTATTCACCCATCAATTTTCCATCAAAAATTCCCCAAAAGAAGTCTTGTGTTTTTTCGGCCAAAGAAAGATGTTCTTGTGGTGGAGCTTTGGGTTCCTCCGGTTTGTGCCGATTGGAGTGAGTCATACAACTTGTTGTTGGGCTGTTGTATCATGTAGGGGACAAGTCAAGAGTCTGGTGCACCAATGTTATTCCGTAGAGGGCTTGAATCTCCTTAAAAATAGCGAGATACACGCGCCTTAGCCTATTGTCAACGAGCTTGTGTAATATTAAAATTATAATTTTTATTGTAATTTCTTGTAATTTAACTAACATGTGCTAGATGAGGAAGACATGCACAATACTATAGATGTCTACAACTCACACATAATCTACTTAAAATAAACATTACGCAAGGCTATTAAGAACAAAACTAATCTCACGGTCGAGCATATTCCTTTATTTGTGTGCTACAGTGTATATGACAAAGGAGAGTGCGTGGACTGGTTGCAGATTTTCATGCTACTAGTTGCATTTTTTCGATAGTTCAAAAGAAACAACAAAACGACAACAGAAAGCCTCGAGTTACTCCCTCTGCCAGTTGATCCAAATAGAACGTTAAAAACACATAAAGGGGAATGCAATGAAACCATACTAAAACTGTAGATGAGGTAAAACCTAAAGATGCTGCAACAAAATTAGCTTCCATGTGTACATGATGAAAGTAGCAACTTTGCAGCTCAGAAGCTAACCTACTAAGTAATATCTTGAACAATAGGCATAATACACCAAAGTTGTCACACCCCGGTCCCAGCGTCGATGGATTTTAGGCACCGAACGCCGTTTCCGAGGCGTGAACGAGTGTTACAAAGCGGAATGTCACTCTAGGCTCGTCGTCTACCATTTTCCCGGCTCGGTACAACCTAAGTATTTTTCAGGCAAAAAAATGTCAGAGATGGATAGGTGAGCATAACCACGCGCTTAGTGAGTAGACCAATGTAATATGCCCACAAAGCCATGTCATTTTTACACACGCTACAAAATACGTATATCATATACACATTACTTCACGCAATTCATCACATCGCACAATCCCTTCTTATTGGATACCTTCAATTTAGTGATCCCCACGGGAACCTAATAACATTCATGTCATATACCTCCGTGTGTCACATCCTTATTTCGGCATAACTAATCAAGAAGTTCACATGTTCCATGACTAGTTAAACAATATATCCAACACATAAATATATATAAACTCTGCATATTTCGCAAATTGACATGCTTCACTTAAAAACAGAGAGATATTTCGTAAATAGATTAAAATCATGTTTTTTGACTATTTTAATAAGAAATAAGAATATTTGAAACATATTACACAAATCAACTCACCTCGTCAATACGAATCCCCACTAAGAACATCGATAGTAAACCAAGCCTCCTAAAATGAGCCATCTAGAATCACCATTAGATCTAGCTCAAACCTCTAGAATAGGAAGAGGACATCGATACAAACCCGTAGCCCTTCACGGATTCAAAATCGAAGTTACGGATCAAGAGTTATGATCCGCCAAAGTTTTACAACGAAAATTTAGAGAGAGAAAATTCTAAAGAAAGCAGGAGAAAAACGGAGGAGAGAAAGATCTGCTGCAAAATGAAATGGAAAGCAGCTGATTGACTGATTCTTCTATATAGACAAATAATGACACGTGTCAACAAATAATTGGATCATTTGTTGTCACGTGTCAAACAACACACCCTCACTAAACAATGGACAAGCGGCTGATGACTCAGGGTTGATGTTGACGTCATCGTCAGCTGGTCTCTATACCAAGTGACACGTGTCACGACGACAACCAATCAGAATTTACCATGTCAATAATTCTGACGAACTTCGACGAAACTTTAAAAAATCGTTAAAAATAGCTTGGAAGTCTGAAAAATTCATCGAAAAATACGGCGAAGTCGTGGCGACCTCTACTTTCTATTTCTATGAAGAAAAATCAATTTTGAGAAATTTCAAAATTCAAGATGTTACAAAGGTATTCGAGTTTTTCCATTCAGACATTCAATCAATACCTTGGAGTCCCATTTAATAATAATTCGTGTAAATTGTTGAATCCAAGCAATGTGTAATCCCTCTCGGAAAGAGCTTCGCGAAAAAAAAACAAAAAAACAAACTTTCTCTAAAAGTCATAGCCTCCACTATAAGAATTGTTTTATCACTTGTATGTTTAGATGCAACTAATTGATTACCATGACTGTCTCTAAAAACAAAACCAACTACAACCCCCTATTATATGATATATAAAAGCATCAAAATTAACTTTCACAAAACAAGGATTAGGAGGATGTCATTTGACTATTAATGCTACTAGTGGCATGTCAACTTTTGACTGTGTTCTTTTTATTTTAGTTTTGTTTTCCTAACTAATTTTAGATTTTAATAATTATATTAATAATTATTGAACTTGTGTATGTTCTAAGGTCTAGTGGGTGTCCAAATTACTTTGGATTTGGACTTTTCCATGGACCAAGACCCCCTTTGTAGAACCATGCAAACAAGCTACAACTTACTGGAGTTTTGAGTATGAGACTCTGGAGAGTTCGATAGTATTATTGAATCATCTGGAGTAGTACTAAAAGATAATTCAAATTATTTTGTGAAACATGAAGTGGAAAAAAGGAGGGTACACGGGATATTACACCGTGTGTGTTACCAAAACGTCTTGTTATGTCTATAAATGGCAGCAAACGGAGCCATCGTATATACTATGGCCTTATGCTTAGCAGTTTTTTGGATTTGTTTCAAAATTTGTAACCAAACTTAATTTTGTAGCTATACTTTTTTTTAGGGGAAAAATGAGTCAAACTCTGTTAGGTCAAGCTAGGAGAAAGTCCAAAGACCAAACTCCATATTACTATGCGTTGCACATATTCATGCTAGAAGCATGTCTACAAAACAAAAGAAAAACTACAAACTCTACTAAAAAGCTTATTGTCTAAAATTGGACTTATTTTAGCCTAGAAAGCAATAACCTATATAACCAAACCAAAGTACCACAGCTCAAGGAATCGAGGTCTAAAACCATTTCGGTGTACCTTTCCATCAAAAATGGGGGTAGCCTCTTCAATAGGGTTATGTAGGGATTTGTCGGCCCATCTACTAAACTAGGCTCAAGCCCAAACCCAAATGAAGAGAGAAGAGAAGAAGTGGAGGCCCAAAGGTTCAGCCCACCAGGCAGCGACATGCAACCCAGCAGACTAAGACCCAGGCCCAAACTAGTTCTTCATCTCTCCCATCTAGATTAGGCCTGAGATTAGGTCGTCGGAGAAGCCTCCTGCCCTCGATTCAGTCTAGTGGCTTGGCTGCCTTGAAATCCATGATCCTCGTCGTCGGCCGCCGCTGCTCCAAGCGTTGTTAGAGAGCGCCACTGTTACCCATGCTCCCAATCAACCCCGATCAGAAGAATAGATCGGAAAAGCTTCACCTATGTCAGTCAGATTCTCCAAGCCCCTGCTGCATGTACACCACCTCCTCCAAGGACGGTGCTCCCAAAACCTGAAGTCTAAACCCAATGTCT
This sequence comes from Fragaria vesca subsp. vesca, assembly GCF_000184155.1. NCBI lineage: Eukaryota > Viridiplantae > Streptophyta > Magnoliopsida > Rosales > Rosaceae > Fragaria > Fragaria vesca. Next base: position 1,053,939 of record NC_020497.1, read on the forward strand.
CAGACGCCGATGTGAACCAAAAGTTGTCTGCCTCTATTCGCTGGAACCAAGACTGCCTCACCCAGTCTACGTATCAGTCTGAGCTCCTCGCCGAGTTGAGATGCCGTCACAGAGCCCACAATTAGAGTTCTCCGCCGCCTAACGCCAAAACCCTAGGTTTTGGTATTCTCGCTCTGCTTTTTGTGGAACGTCTCTCAACATTATTTTGTAGATATACTTATCTGCAAAGTTTATTTATTTTTTTTATGAAAGCTTAATTAGATTTTTCTCTACTTTTCAAATTTTTTTTATCCAATAAAGTTAAGACTCGAGGATTTGGGAATACAAACAGACACTAAAAAAAGGTAAAATATTGTATAGTCCTTGTGGTTTAAAGTCGACATCTGTTTAGTCCTTATGGTTTTATTGTAATCTGAATATATAGTTCTTAAAGTCACGATTTTTCATCCAAATAGTCCTTATGGTTTTATTTTAAACTGAATAGTCCTTAAAGTCATGATTTTTATCCAAATAGTCCTTATGGCCTTTAACTGAGAAAAT
>NC_020497.1:1054498-1056030 GCF_000184155.1 Fragaria vesca subsp. vesca
ATGAAAAATTGTGACTTTAAGGACTATTCAGATTAAAATAAAACCACAAGGACTAAACAGATGTCGACTTCAAACTACAAGGGCTAAACAAATTTCAATTCAAAAAAAAAAACAGAGACGGGAGAACCCTAGAGACAGCTCTTCCACGAGAGAACCACGCCTAGTCCGGCGGCACGCCCTTACGACGTCGTCGTCAGACGGGGCCGCAAAGGACCTCATGTCCGGAGAGGATGATCCTACGGAGCAAGAGTGGTGGGGGCTATGACTTTGTCTTGATCGGTAGCAGGTTTCAAAGGAGAGAGATGGTGGATTCGAATCAGGGTCGATGTATCTGAGATTGGAGCGCAGACATGCGGAGTCGGCGTTGTGTGGTCGGAGCCCACCTGGTGATGATGAGTTGATGGCAGAAGCACCGATATCGGATCTTAATGGTCTGGTTTTGAATTCGCGGATGTGCAATCAATCTTGGAAACGATGACTTCAGCAGGCTTGGAGGTCGGAGATCGAAAGTGATCTCTGGGCGACGGGTTGGCAGCGGTGGATGGGGTGTGCGGATCGAAGGGTTACAGTTTCGACGGGATGGAGGCGACATGCCTTGGCATCTTTGGGCTCTGTTGTGGGTCTGGTGGAGTTTTGGGCTTTTTACTTGTCATTGGGCCCTTTCTATGTTACTTTCCTTAGTCTTTCTAGTCTTCTAAACCCATCTTTTAGGACCACTAGGGTTTTAAATTAGTTTTTACTAGTTAATTTCCAACAAGTCTTTATGTAGGTTTTTAGGAATCTAGGTAGGTTTTGATGCCTACAGATTATAATATTTCTTTTACATCTAGATAATGACCACTTCCTATCATACCCAATGGTCTAAAAGGCGCTAGGCGCTAGGGGGCGGCGACCCATAGCCTAGTGCCTAGACAGCCTAGGCGGGGACTAGGCGATTTCCTTTTTTTACATTTAATTAGTATATATATATATATATATATATATATATTATTTGAAATTAGTAAAATATGAATAAAAAAAATGGCATGACCTTTCTCCAAAAGTGAGCAACCCAACCTGTAAATTTACAAACAAATATGATTTCTAATTCAAAGCACCATCAACTCTTGAATTCACATCATAATCACCACACAACAACTTCAAAATAGCATATACTTTCCCACATAACTTGCACTTCACTTTGTCTAAATTTGAAGGGTTCACCAATGCCCCATATTCCCATCCAACATCTTCGGAATTACGCTTCAAAGACACATCTATCTCTGACATTGCATTTGACCCTCCGGAAGATGTAGTACGACTACTACCAGCCATTTTCTAGCAAAAAACAAGCCATTATATAGTGATACACTCATACACATACGCATTGCTATCCTTAATTAGTTCCTTAAGGACCTTAACAGATTAACAATACCACTGCAAACTTCACAGATTTATACATATAATATATTGAATACTCATGTATTCCCTGCAAACTTCATGGGATCAGTCCATCCCCTCAGTTAATGCATGATCCTCAAAACTGCCATTAG
>NC_020497.1:1056347-1058640 GCF_000184155.1 Fragaria vesca subsp. vesca
CAAAGAACTAGGAAGTGGGAACTTGGGAAGTATATTCATACCAGAAATCCAGAATATAACTGGGAAGTGGGAACTGCGCACCGCCAAGTCGCCAACAGATTGAGAAGTATATTCACTTCTCTGAGTTCTCTCCCAATAAGTCCCAACTAATTGCTGCCTTGTCTTCTTAGCTGTATAACAGATTAACAATATAAGGAGGAGAATCAAAACCCAACAAGGCAACAAGCCAACAACACAAGCAGCCAGCCAAAAACATAAGAATATTGTTTTCATAGAAGCAGTAGAAGCAGAGATTTAAAACAGAGATTTGAAGAAATACCTGTCAAGACGGAACAAGAAAGAGAGAGAGAGTCGACGACGAGCGGAGAAGGTCACTGACCGGTAGAGAACGACGAGGTCGCTCAATTTGGGAGAGGCGAATCGGCAAGGTTGATCAGTTTGGGAGAGGGGAAACAACAAGGTCGGGTAGTTTAGGAGAATGAGAAACCAATTTGGGAATTAGGTTAAGTAAGCCCGCTGTTTTTATTGGGTTTTTTTTTTGGAAGCGCCTTCGACGTCTAGTCCCGCCTTGACCAAGACCGCCTTAGACTCGCCTGCAACGCCTCGACGGCGCCTTGACCGCCTAGGCGGTCCCTAGGCGGCTGGCCGCCTAACCTGAACGCCTAGGGGATAATCTGGGCGGTTGAGCTCCGCCTACAGCCTAGGCGGCTGGCCGCCTAACTTGAACGCCTAGGGGAAAATCTGGGCGGTTGAGCTCCGCCTACAGCCTAGGCGGCGCCTTTTAGAACCCTAATCGTACAGCAATTGAACGTCTTGACGACGGAAGTTTTCATGTAAAATTATATCTATGTAGGGCTAGATTATAGCTTGTTAGGCTCATCATTGATGAGCGACAATGTACAATATAATGGTATGTGAATCACCTTAATTCGTTGAGATCTGTAACGGTGTCATTTTTGCTGCGACTATTAATACAATGGGTTATATGCCCGCTTTTACGTAAAAAAAGAGAGAATACAAGTGAACAATCCTGAATCATAAAATCATCACGAGTATGGTATCAAGTTCTGAATGATCATAACAGTACAAACACGTGTATCATATTTATTTTGGTCTGTGTGACATGATTTATTTTTCTTGTTTGGATTGGATCGGAGTGGTTGACATAACTAATCGATTCACACACAAAAAAAAAATTAAAAAAATAGTACATACGCGCCTAAACGGGGTGATTACTCCCTTTTTAAAATTTGTAGTTTGGACTTTGGACTTTGGACGATTCTGTAACGTCAGGAAATTATTCAAAGGATAAGAAGGAGGTGGCCATACCCAAATCTGTGGTGATTCTCATGTCGTCCCCACTTTGATCATACAGCAACCAAAATGAAATGAAATAATTTACTTATTCACGCACACCCTACACGCACAAATTTTTTTATTCAAACTTCTCATTTCTTTTATTAATAGAACTAAGATATTAAGCAAATATATTAATACTAAACAAAATTACATGCATGCTATTAATATACTAGTTAAACAGAAAAATTAGAAAGAATTGCCTCATAGTTTTTTCTCGACGAGAGAGTCGTCATATAGTTCTCTCTCAAAACCTTAGAAAGAGCCATTTGATAATTTTCTCTCGAAATATTCAACTATATTAATACTAAGCAAAATTACACGTAACAGCCTGCCATATAAGGTTGCCACAAATTACGCACGCACATTCAGTAACTTACCTACACTAAACCTGAGAGATAATAAATAAAGATGGGTTGTAGATTAGTCTTGTCGTCGTTTCTTCAAGTCTGATTGGGCATTTCAAGTTTTCAACCCATGTAGTGAAGATTGCAGCACAAGCTTCCTCGACCTCCATCATATATATATAGGCAAGGATAATCTCCTCTTCACTTGCTTAACCTCCTCGACGAGGTGCAACAACAATAACCTTCTCAACCTCCACCATTGTCTCACCTTCAACAATAACCTTCTCTGTCACCCGTCACCATCATGGTAGGCCATTATCCTACCATCGAAAGTTGAAAGGGAAAATATTTGAATGATACTTCGCCAACACAAACAAAATGAATGATCATTTGGGTACCGAATTAGATTAAATGAATCAAATGAACAAAATCTGTCCAAACAGAACCGTTAGTGTAAATCATAATTACTGAAGCTCAAATGATCTCCAAATTAGATGAAATTTTGCATGAATGATCTACACACTATGTACTAGACACTTAACGGTAGAGATGTGAAAATGTAACCTAAAAGTGAGCGAAATGAGGAGTAC
>NC_020497.1:1058660-1062875 GCF_000184155.1 Fragaria vesca subsp. vesca
GATCCTTTTTTTTGTTTTATTTCTGGGGATAGGGTATTTGACAAACTTCCCGATCACAAAATCACATCTCCAACGTTCAGTTTGTAGGTGTATATGAGTAGATCACTTATGCAAATTTTTAGAAAATTTGGTGATCGTTAAGTCATCCAAATGTTTGATTTATTTTTAATAATCTTGAACGGTGTAGGTTTGACATAAGTGTTAAGATTTTTGTTTTAATCCCAGCCATCAAAGCCCATTAAAAAACAGATCTAATGGTGTGGGCCTATCCCTAAAAGTAACAAAAAATATCCCTCATTGGAATGGCCCTGTATATATATACGGGGATTATTAGGTGCGGACGTCCGGACGGGTTTTCCGTCCGGATTTCAGCCGTTTCTCCACCATTCCAGTGCCGGCGACGCCGTTTCTTCTCCCCAGCGTGATCTCAGACCTCCCCCAACAGTGTTAGAATGAAGAAGAAGGCCAGAGAGATCGGGATCGGAGGTCCACCATGATCGGTTGTGAAGTTCTGAGTGAGATTGCTGCACAGACCTCCGATCACGATCTCTCTGGCCTTCTTCTTCATTCCAACACCGTCGGGGGAGGTCTGGGATCACGCCGGGGAAAAGAAACAGTGTCGCCGGCGCTGGAATTGTGGAGAAACAGCTGAAATCCGAATGGAAAACCCGTCCGGACGTCCGTATCTAAAAACGACTGTATATATATATAGCCCAGATCAAGAGCGGACGTCCGCACTGGGCTTAAAGTGCGGACGTCGCCAATTTCTCCACCTTCAGGGCGTCGACAGCAGCGCTTCTCTTGCTGGACGGATAGCAGACCTTGATACTGAGCTTCCTCTTGCCAGTGGACTCGCCGGCTACAAGTTTGCAGCCAACCTTGATCGGATAGCCCAAGTTGCGGCACAGAGCTCCGATCCCGATCCCGATGACCTTCTTCTTCATGTCAACGTTGTCCCAAAGGCCTCTGGTGTTGATCCGGCAAGAGAAGCGCCACCGTCGATGCCCCTGAAGGTGGAGAAATCGGCAACGTCCACACTCGAACGGGCCTATATATATATAAACTTTTTGAAGCGGACGTCCGCACTTTAAGCACCGGACGGCTCCGACGATGGCGCGCCTCCACCGGAGCAGACACCGGCGGCATCCCCGATCACTTTCCCTTACCAGCGAGATCGATTTGAAGGTCTGGGCAACAACCTCCACCCAAAACTTCAGACAAGATCGATCTCGGCTGCAAACTGGTATTCGGGGAACTCGCCAGCAAAGGAAAATGATCAAGGATGCCGCTGGTGTCCGCTCGGGTCCGCTTTGGTGGAGGCTCGCCGTCGTCGGAGCCATCCGGTGGAAAACGGAGGGACGTCCGCACTTTCAGCTAGTGCGGACGTCCGCTTCAGATCGGGCTTATATATATGTAGATTTTCTTAGGTGCGGATGTCCACATTTATTCTTACGGTGCAAAGTTCCACTTTACACTCACTTTTCAATCGAATTTTCACATCTCCACAGTCTAATCTTTAGATACTAATGTATAGATCATCTCTGCAAAATTTCGGCCAATTTGGTTATCATTAAGGCACTCAAACTCGATTAAACCAATGAATGAACATAATTCTGTCGAACTTGAATCGTTCATGTTTATAACAAAAAAACACAGTTTTGAGTGTCTTAATGATAACCAAATTATCTGAAATTTTGCAAAGATGATCTATACATTAGTATCTAAATACTACACGGTGGAGATGTGAAAATTCGATTGAAAAGTGAGTGTAAAGTGGAAATCTGCACCGTAAGAATAAATGTGGACGTCCACAGCTGAGAAGCTCTGTATATATGTATGCTAGTGTTATTATTAACACACCCCATTTATTTTTCTATCCGCACATTTCACTTTTATTTACAAACTTGTCATTTAAATTTGTTTTATGATTGATTCTCATTATAGATGAGGTGTGTTAATAGATTAGTTATAATATAGGGAAAATTGTCCAAATAGTGTCTCACCTTTCACATAAGCTAAGTTTTGGTATCCCAACTTTAGAAAACTTTAAAACAGTATCTCACGTTTATACCCCAACCTAAGTTTGGTGTCTAGAACCGTTACCTCAGTTAAGAATAACTGACGTCAGTCATATTTGATCATAAAATGACCAAATTACCCTTTAACCTTTTATTTTTCATTACTTTTTTAATATAATAAAATAACTGAAGAAAAAGCTATTAATTTAGAACTAGTCTTTACAGACCAACAAATTAAAAAAAAATTGGTCTTTAGTTTGTGATAGACAACTCCTCTCCTCTCTTCTCTACCTAGACACACACACTGAGAGCCGGAGAGGAGATCTACGATGAATACGATCTCTTCTCCTTCCATTTCCACAGGTGAAACAAACATAGGGATGTCTTTCACCAGGCTTTCTGCCATCTCTTTGCCTACACAGATATGCGTATACAAACATGGTGGGTCGACGCGATGCCAATGATAAGACCACCATTCTCTACAAACTCAAGCTCAAGCTCGGCGAGTTCGTATATCTAGAGCAATGATAGATCACCCAAAAAAGCACTATCTATTCCGCCTCGCCATGGCCCCTCTTCTTTAAAACTCACTATCCATTCCTTCTTTTACCCCGACTGATTGAGTAGCAGCCTATGGCACAATTTAACCCAGACATGTGATTCATGGATCACTTCTTACAATGACAAATTGAAACAGGGGTATCAACATTCAAGGTCACAGTAAAACTCCTAGTCTCCTACCTTGAAAAACATAGTTCATATAAAAATATTTACAACCTAGAACCCCAAGTTGGTAAATTTGGCACTCTTTAGTCAAAGCCCCAATTCCATAATGCAAACAGAGGAAGAACACGAAATAATAAGAAGGTATATCAAGTCAAAAATCAAAGTATAATAAACACAAGTACCTCAATATCTCTATTAGTAATAACACCATGATCCAAGTTAGTTACATAAAGATTGGTGCTTCCCTCAACCCTTGGGCTCCAAACCACAGTGGCTCAATACATCCAAATTACGTCTTCGACGTTGACGACGCCATGACCAAGTTGTCGCCCTTGAACCTGATCAACCGAACCCCCGAGGCTGGGAAAGGAGTGCGGCACTCGAGACGGGCGGGTTGTGGCAGTTGTCGGAGTTAGGTCTGGGAATTGAATTTGGAGTTGGTGAAATCCAGTGGATAGAATAGGGGAGAGAGATAAGGTAGGAAAAGAGAAAAGAGAAAAGAAAAAAGAAAAAAAAAGGTTAAAATATTTGTCCAGAAAAAATGTTAAAATACAAAAAGACCAAACTATCCTTCAGTTGTTAGTCATTTTAACGGAGGTAACAATTCTAGACACCAAACTTGGGTCGAGATTAAAACGTAAGATACTGTTGTGAAATTTTCTAAAGTTAGGATACCAAAATTTAGCTTCTCATAAAGGTGTGATACTATTTAGATCATTTTTTCTATATAATATATATAGTATACAGTGAACTTCATGTGAAGCAGACTAACAGCTAACGAAAACTACGTAACTCCATCTTAAAAAATTGAGGTCTGAAAATCAAGTTTTTTATTTTTTATTTTTTATCAGAAGAAATAACTAGCCGACACATTTTCTGAACGAGCTGGATAATATCTAGATATGTGTCGTTGTTTACAGGACCATGTCATTGCTTAAAAAAAATAAAAAATCGAAATCCACTCTGTCACTTATTTTGATATATAGATATATATATAGATGGAGCTCGAGGTCTGAACTGAACTCTATAAATAGGCTTGATTGTATCAGTTACGTGAAAACGCAGCAGTATTCAACATTATATATGGCGTTTGGAGGTTCTGTGTTCTTTTCGTTGCTGCTAGCTTTGGCTGCGGCTGCTAGCTTCTCCTTTGGCACTGCCCGTGCTTACTATATCCCTTTTAACCGAAGCAGTTTTCCGAGTGATTTCCTTTTTGGTGTTGGTTCAGCTGCTTATCAGGTATCCCTCCCTTTATTATATATCTACGTACGTACGTACGTATGCGTGTTAATTCGTATCCGTATATATGCAAAGTGTAGCTACTGATTGATGGTATATATGCTCTTTTAATTGTTGTTTCTTCAATCCGTTATCGATGCATCTCAGTCAGAAGGAGCAGCATTAGTCGACGGAAGGGGACCTAGCATCTGGGATACTTTTGTTAGAAAGCATCCAGGTCTCTCTCTCTCTC
>NC_020497.1:1062895-1070232 GCF_000184155.1 Fragaria vesca subsp. vesca
CTCTCTCTCTCTCTCTCTCTCTCTCTCTCTCTCTCTCTCTCTCTCTCTCTCTCTCTCTCTCTCTCTCTCTCTCTCTCTCTCTCTCTCTCTCTCTCTCTCTCTCTCATATGCATGTTTCCCTGAGCTACGTATTCATGTATTAAAGAGGGAACGAGCAAGAGGCCACATGCTCTACGTGCTATATATGCTCGCAAATCGACTTAAACTGGTTTTTGCTTTTGATTCAGGACTTTATCTGCTTGGTCACCAGGGAAAAAAAAAATCACTAAGACACTGCATGCCTAAGAGCTTAGCACTAGTTGTGATTACTTGTATAATTTTAACGAAAGTGAGAGTTTGTCCAATTAATATTATCACATTTGCTAGATGATATAGGACCGATATCTATGTAAACATATGAAAAAGCAATTACAAATAAAGTCATAATCCATTGAGTAATAGATTGTAATGTACTATTATAATATTCAATTTTTTATGTATTGCGCTACAGTAAAGTGACGTTTATTGTGAAAGTGTTATTGCGTGATGACAGAAAAGATATGGGATCACAGCACCGGAGATGTAGCAAATGACTTTTACCATCGTTATAAGGTAAATTTAAATGACTTTCTCATTACTTAATAATCAAGCACACTGAAATAAGTTCTACTTATATATAATCAACAAAGCCATCGCTATCCTTTGAAGAAGAAAAATTAATTGGATGGCAATGTATTATATATGCTCAAAAATTAAGTACGCGGTTGTTATGGGAATGTGATCATCTGTTAATACCTCCTAATATTGCTTCATATATGAGAGATATGGGTCATCCAACCTTGATCATACGGACAAAAATTTAAATGTCGTGTAGCCGTGTGAGGTGGGACCCACCCAAATGGAAGAGATTCTGGCCGTAAGATTAAGATTAAATGATTGATATTAGGGATCTCATCGGACAATATTAAGAGAGGATCTTGATCCATTTGTTTCGATGACTGATGCACGAACTGATATGACAGGAAGATATCAAATTGATGAAGAAAATTGGGTTGGACACCTTCAGATTCTCAATCTCATGGTCCAGATTACTTCCAAGTAAGAACTAATTAAGATGATAATGTTGTGTAACCCATCTTAATCATAGAAACAACTAAATATACGTCAAAAATGGTTAATAATTACTTGGCATGTTCTGATGTTCATGGCAACTACAAAATTATATACATATTGACATGTTCAACTCTTGTGCTTCTCGATCGATCAGAGGGAAAACTCAGCGGAGGAGTCAACCCACTCGGTGTCAAATTTTACAACAATCTCATCAATGAGCTCGTATCAAACGGTGAACATCTCAATTCTGCTCTCAATTTTCTGGCTCTATCACATTTTCCTATGAATGAAATTGCTTTCTCTATGAATGAAATTGCTTTCTCTATCACATTTCTCTTGACTAATAAACTGTTGAGAATTTGGCAAGTTTCATAGTCGACGATCATTCCTAATTTTCCTATATATTAATTTGATGTGAGAATTGAAGGTATCAAGCCCTTTGTGACTTTACTCCATTATGATCCTCCCCAAGCACTTGATGAACTGTATGGCGGGCTCTTAAGCCGAAACATAATGTAAGACAACGTGTATCAGTTAGACGGATCGGACTACCCACATATATATGTAATTGATCATTATAACTAGTGGTAACGTGATCATTTCGGCACTTGATGTTTAACAGAAACGATTACGGAGATTATGTGGACTTTTGTTTCAAGACTTTTGGTGATCGAGTAAAGCACTGGGTCACGATGAACGAACCTAACGGATTTGCTATTAATGGCTACAACGGCGGTACCTTTGCGCCGGGGCGGTGTTCTAACTATGAGGGTAACTGCACTTCCGGTAACTCAGCGACTGAACCCTACATTGCGGCACACCATTTGCTTCTTGCTCATTCAGCTGCTGTCAAGATATACAAGGACAAATATCAAGTACTGTAACCCTAGCTGCATTCGTTATATATTTGAATATTACGATGAATACGTGAATATAGATATATAACTTGAATTAACGAACTAATGTGAATATATGTAAGCAGGCTACCCAAAAGGGACAGATCGGGATTACCATAGTGACTCACTGGTGGAAACCTAAGTTCCCAGAACAGCTGGCTAGCCGAAGAGCCACTCTTAGATCACTCGACTTTATGTTTGGATGGTGAGGCTAGCTGCTTAAATATTAAGACGTAATTCTTCTGTAAAACTTCATGTGTTGATTTTGTATGAATTTTCAATATCTTGTAGGTTTGCCAATCCTATATTTCATGGGGATTATCCGGCGGTCATGAAATCTTTGGTCGGGGATCGATTGCCGAAATTTACAGAAGCTGAGTCGAAGCAGATAAAAGGCTCCCTCGATTTTCTTGGGTTGAATTACTACACAGCATATTACACAGTTGATGAACCAGCTTTATCCAACGCTGTCAACCATAGTTGGAGTGCAGACAGACAAGTCGGTGCTTCTACTAGTATGCATCCATCAATCATTAATCCCCACACGTACCATATATAATAACTAAGTTCAACTGCTATTCGATTCTAACACATCTAAATCTATTTTGTTGTCACAGCTGATAAAAATGGGGCTCTTATTGGTGCAGCGGTATGTACTAATTCATTCTCTCTAGCTCTATGGTATACGTTCAAGTTATTCATTTAGATACTGATGTTTACAATTATGTGGTAAACATGCAGACTGATCTGGATTGGCTTTTCGTTTATCCGAAAGGGATCAGAGAGGTTCTTTTGTATATAAAGGAGAAGTACAATAACCCAAACATTTATATTACTGAGAATGGTAAAACGATCGATTCTCTTATATATAACCATATATTACATGATTAATTTTAGTATTTTATGCATGCTAAGATTGTATATAATTTTGCAGGATATGCATACGGATATAATGCCTCAACACCAATTCAAGAAGCTCGTAAGGATAATTTGAGGATAAGATACCATCACGACCATTTGTGGTATCTTTTGAAGGCTATTAAGTGAGTCACACTCGTTCATGTAGTGCATGGTTTTTGGTATAATTTATAATTAGAGATTGAGTTAATAATTATTCGATTAATTGTTATTGATTGAATATTTCAGGGATGGGGTAAAAGTGAAGGGATACTACGCATGGTCATTTTGGGATGACTTCGAATGGGATGCTGGTTACACAGTTGGGTTTGGCCTAACATTAGTTGATGTCAAGGATAATCTGAAAAGATACCTCAAGTATTCTGCCTATTGGTACAAGATGTTCCTCCTGCACTGATATGCTGGCTTATGGATTGATCCATCACCTAGCCTGCGGATCATACCTCTCTATCTACTCCAAATAAATTGAGCAATAATTTCCCAATAATTTCCTTATGTATGTCATCTACCTAGCTATATGTATGTATCTTCAGCTAGCTCTCATCAATAAGAACTATTGGTCCGCTTTAATTGTGTTTTTCTGGTAGAGAGTTTCAATTTATGCACATACTTAAGTGGGAACTACCATATAGTTAAATTATCAATTCAAATAGCTAGTTTTGTTTACTGTATCATTATGTAAGTAATGAAATTATATACATACTGAAGAAACGACAAACCAGCAACCATCAAGTTTCGTGACAGGAACCAGATCCGGATCTGGAGCTCGAGAAGCCGCGATCTTGCATTCACGGCGTTGGCCAAAACCTTCGATCCGCCAACTCCAGTTCGACCATCGACCCTCTGCCGCGCAAGACCTCCTTTGCTCCACCCCCATCTATCCTCCCGCCGCGCCTTCGCCTCCGATGCAGCAGCCGAAAAATCGCTTCGGTTGAGAACCCGATCTGCTCAAAACCCATAATCGAGCCACAAACATAACCCATGAATCGTCTTCCCGTCCGGCCGCCCTCCACGTGCATCGGCTCGGCCATCGACCGCTACCGGTGCCGCGGCGCAACCGGACGAGATAAAGAGGAGAAGGTGTTTTCAGAAAGTTTTAGAGAGGCGCGCGTGTGAGGCGCGTTCTAGATCCCCTATCCTCATCCTTTGATAAAGCTGACTCGAAAGAGATGTTACGACTGAAAAATAAACTACTTTTTATGAAAATTGAATTCGACTTTTTTCTTTTTTTCTTTTTCCAGATTTCTTTATCCAATAAAGTTCAGACTTGAGAGACTTTTCACATGTATAATCATTTTGAATTCGGATTTGGGAATACAAGTGAAAAAACCTGAATCATAAAATCATCACGAGTATGCTATCAAGCTCTGAATGATCATGACAGTACAAACACGTGTATCATATTTATTTTGGTCTGTGTGACATGATTTATTTTTCTTGTTTGGATTGGATCGGAGTGGCTGATATTCTAATGACATGACATAACTAATCGATTACCAAAAAAAAAAAAAAAGTGCATGCGAGCCTAAACGGGGTGATTATTATTCAAAGGATAAGAAGGAGGTGGCCATACCCAAATCTGTGTGTGATTCTCATGTCGTCCCCACTTTGATCATACAGCTACCAAAATGAAATGAAAATAATTTACTTATTCACGCACACCCTACACGCACAAATTTTTTATTCAAACTTCCCATTTCTTTTATTAATGAACTAAGATATTAAGCAAATATATTAATACTAAACAAAATTACACGTAATTAATTGTAACATCCTGACGTTAAACTTATTTGAATAAGTAAATAAGCTAATTCCCAAATACCATCATAGTTGCAAAACAGATCAGCAATCCAAATCAAAGAAATCAATGATAAGTCATTCAACTCAATCTCAAAATCGATTACAACTATTGAACAATTCTCATAATCCAGTATCCCAATCGTTACTCAAGATCTTACCGTAGGTAGTGTTAATTTTACTTTCACAACTCTAGCCACAGCCATAATCAAAGCCGATTTCTAATCCCCTCCAACTCATGGATGGTCGGAACAAGTCAATTCCAATGGTAAGCCACGAACCATGCATCAACATCCCTCCATCACAGGGCTTGTCAGCACCGTTGGGATGAAGTGAATGGACGACGAACCGTTGTAAGACGATGGTTTTAGGAAAGAATCCTGGCTGGGCCTATATAATACCCTTGATTATAAAATATAAGAAATAATCTTTTTATTTGGGCTGGTATGTCCTTATACATATGCACATGTACGTGTATATATATAATCTATGTTGTAATACTCCAATAATTTGGTAATTCAATTTACTTTGGTAAATGTACACATGGGGCTTACTAAAGTCGTATCAAGATGGGGTTAGTTAAGATCTAAGTTTTAGTGGCCTGGTAATTGCTCGGGAGTATTTATTTTTAGATACTTATGTTTACTAAGATTTATGTATAATGTGTATATGTATATACATTGCCTCAAAGTTAATACAACTTGATAATAAAATAAAATAAGAATAAAGAAAGAAAGATCAAGAGGGATGGGAAAGATAAAAAAATAAAAGAAGAGGAGAGGAGAAGTCGAGAGACTTCAGGAAGGAAGAAAAAAAGAGAACCTGGGAGAACAAACAAAAGGAAAGGAAAGAAAGAAGAGGGGAAGCTTCTAGGGGGCTCTCACCCTCTCTAGAACTCTGACGGTCTCTCTCTCTATCTCTGGGGGCTTTTCTCCGATTTTGTTTTTTTTTGGGCTGAGAGGAGGGGAAAAAGACCTGGAGGAGGACAATCTAGTGGGAGGAAGGCCCAGCCAGGATTCTTTCCCAAAACCATCGTCTTACAACGATTCGTCGTCCATTCACTTCATCCCAACGGTGCTGACAAGTCCTGTGGTGGAGGGATGTTGATGCATGGTTCGTGGCTTACCGCTGGAATTGACTTGTTCCGACCATCCATGAGTTGGAGGGGATTAGAAATCGGCTTTGATTATGGCTGTGGCTAGAGTTGTGAAAGGTAAAATTAACACTACTTACGGTAAGATCTTGAGTAACGATTGGGATACTGGATTATGAGAATTGTTCAATAGTTGTAATCGATTTTGAGATTGAGTTGAATGACTTATCATTGATTTCTTTGATTTGGATTGCTGATTTGTTTTGCAACTGTGATGGTATTTGGGAATTAGCTTATTTACTTATTCAAATAAGTTTAAGGTCAGGGTGTTACATTAATATACTAGATAAATAGAAAAATTAGAAAGAATCGCCTGATAGTTCTTTCTTGATGAGAGAGTCGTCAAATAGTTCTCTCTCAAAACCTTAGAGAGAGTCGTCTGATAGTTTTCTCTCGACATATTTAACTATATTAAATACTAAGCAAAATTACACGTGACAGCCCGTCATATAAGGTTGTCACTAATTACGCACATCCAGTAACTTACCTATGCTAAAACTGAGAGATAAAAAAAAAGAAAAAAAAAAAGAATGGGTTGTAGATTAGTCTTGTTCCTGTTTCTTCAAGTCTGATTGGGCACTACAACACTCATGCAGTAAAGATTGCGGCACAAGCTCCCTCCACCTCCATCATATATAGGGAAGGAGAATCTCCTCTTCACTTGCTTAACCTCCTCGACCTGTGGTGCAGCAACAATAACCTTCTCAACCTCTACCATTGTCTCACCTTCAACAATAACCTTCTCTGTCACCTGTCACCATCATGGTAGGCCGTTATCCTACCATCGAAAGTTGATAGGGCAAATATTTGAATGATGCGTCGCCAGCATAAAGGCTGTGCGATCTGTCAAGTTATCATGAATCATCAAAGCGATGGGCAGAGGCTGCGTTGACCTTTTATCTAATAAATGCATCCATTCCAAAAGTCAGGATTTGTTGCACGTATTAGATCTAGAATTACTATGGTTATCTGAGTATTAGATAACATTAAACAAACTATAAGTGATTAATGAGTCATTTGCAGTTTCACGGTATGAATTAGTTCATACTTAGAGATGGTGGGGGTACACTGGATTGGGCTACTGGTCCAATTCATTTTATCTCACTTTGTTAGGTAGTTTTTGGTTAGTGAATAATGCGATTACATTAGACAATTGTTGGTAGTGTAGATTGGTTTGTTTTTGTAGCTATTTCTGGTCCCACATCATTATATTACGGGATACTCAATTCCTAACTTGACAGAGTGACGTCATTAGTTTTTCTTGGAGTTTTGGTTTTTAATTTGTAGTTTGTAGTAAGTTCTTAACTTTGTGTGTGAGTGGTCGTCAGATCATTCAGACATTGATCGCTTTGCAGTCGTTATTGGCTTTAAGCCTAATGGAGTTATTCCGATTTTTCAAAAAAAATAAAATAAAATTTCGGGAGCTAGACTCCTTTCACTAATATATATATATATATATATATATATATATATATATATAT
>NC_020497.1:1070252-1073650 GCF_000184155.1 Fragaria vesca subsp. vesca
TCGTCTCTCTCTCTCTCTCTCTCTCTCTCTCTCTCTCTCATATGCATGTTTCCCTGAGCTACAATTAATGTATTCATGTATTAAAGAGGGAACGAGCAACACTACAACAAATGTGGACTATAAACACCATTAACAATGGGGAAGCACATCTGCTGTGCCCACTATGTCCCACGACTAGTACCGCGACACATGTCCTCTCACTTGATAAAGATATAACGCTGTTAACACATATTTTTTGTAATTTATAACTAAATTGATAAATCAATATTTGTAAGTACTGGGTTTTTTTTAGTTGCGACTCCTGGTTTTTCTCGATAACAACTTCGGATCATGATCTTCATAAAAAGGAAAACTGATCGTTTTCTTCATTTATAAGAAAAACTTTGAGGCTTCAATCATCGTTTATCAAGAAATCCTTATGGCTGATTAGTAAGATTGACGAAAGAAAATTGTAATGAGGTGGCTCAAAACACAAAAGGCATACGAGATGTTTGAAAGAGTGGTGGATTGGAGTATTTGAGCGGAGCAGACGGTGGTGGGCGGTGGAGGTTTCCGGCATGGAAAATCAAACCCAAACAATCCAAACAAGATTTGATCACCTCAATCATTCCTCCCCATGAATCAACCCCTGTCAGACTTTCAGCAGCTATAGGGAAAGGAATAAAGAATTAAGGGAAGGGAATAGATGATGGTTTTGTTTTCTGGGTTTGTTTGATTGTAGATTTGGGAAACAGAAGATGAAACGATTTGTTCAATACAAAATAAAAATAAAAAATAGATTTAACATAGTTAATTTTCTGTTAAGTGAGAGGACACGTGTCGCAGCAGTATTCGTGGCACATAATGGGTACAAGGTTTTTGGGCACAGCAGATGTGCTTCCTAATCCGGAGATCTTCATTCTTTGCATAACCAAACTTGATGATCTCTTGCAAGAGGCCACATGCTCTACGTGCTATATATACTCGATAATCCACTTAACTGGTTTTTGCTTTTGATTCACGACTTCATCTGCTTGGTCACCATGGAAAAAAAAAAATCACTATGGCACTTAAACTAGTTGTGATTACTTGTATAATTTTAACGAAAGTGAGAGTTTGTCCAATTAATATGATCACATTTGCTAGATGATATAGGACCGATATCTATGTAAACATATGAAAAAGCAATTACAAATAAAGTCATAATCCATTGAGTAATAGATTGATTAAAATGTATTATTATAATATTCAATTTTTTATGTATTGCGCTACAGTAAAGTGGTGTTTATTGTGAAAATGTTATTGTGGGATGACAGAAAAGATAAGGGATCACAGCACCGGAGATGTAGCGAATGACTTTTATCATCGTTATAAGGTAAATTTAAACAAAAAATCTTCTAGTAACCTCCACTTTCTCATTATTTAATAATCAAGAGCGCACACTGAAATAAGTTATACTTATAATCAATAAAGCCATATATCGCTATCCTTTGAAGAAGAAAAATTAATTGGATGGCAATGTATTGTTAAGTATTATATATGCTCAAAGATTAAGTACGTGGTTGTTATGGGAATGTGATTGATCATCTCTTAATAAGAGATATGAGTCATCCAATCTTAATTAATCATACGGACAAAAATTTCTCTACATGCATTTAAATTTAAATGTCGTGTAGCCGTGTGAGGTGGGACCCACCCAAATGGAAGAGATTCTGGCTGTAAGATTAAGATTAAACGATTGATATTAAGAGAGGATCTTGATCCTATGTTATATAGCTATAATGTCCTGTTTCGACGACTGATGCACGAACTGATGTGACAGGAAGATATCAAATTGATGAAGAAAATTGGGTTGGACACCTTCAGATTCTCAATCTCATGGTCCAGATTACTTCCAAGTAAGAACTAATTAAGAAGATAATGTTGTGTGACCCATCTTAATCATAGAAACAACTAAATATATGTCAAAAATGGTTAATAATTACTTGGCATGTTCTGATGTTCATGGCAACTACATAATTATATACGTACATATGGATATGTTCAACTCTTGTGCTTCTCGA
The DNA here is from genome assembly GCF_000184155.1 of Fragaria vesca subsp. vesca. Lineage (NCBI taxonomy): Eukaryota > Viridiplantae > Streptophyta > Magnoliopsida > Rosales > Rosaceae > Fragaria > Fragaria vesca. The sequence continues at coordinate 1,072,295 of NC_020497.1, forward strand.
TCGATCAGAGGGAAAACTCAGCGGAGGAGTCAACTCACTCGGTGTCAAATTTTACAACAATCTCATCAATGAGCTCGTATCAAACGGTGAACATCTCAATTCTGCTCTCAATTTTCTGGCTCTATCACATTTACATATGAATGAAATTGCTTTCTCTATCACATTTCTCTTGACTAATAAACTGTTAAGTATTTGACAAGTTTCATAGTCGACGATCATTCCTAATTTTCCTATATATTAATTTGATGTGAGAATTGAAGGTATCAAGCCCTTTGTGACTTTACTCCATTTTGATCCTCCCCAAGCACTTGATGAACTGTATGGCGGGCTCTTAAGCCGTAACATAATGTAAGACAACGTGTATCAGTCAGACGGACTACCCACATATATATGTAATTGATCATTATAACTAGTAGTAACGTGATCATTTCGGCACTTGATGTTTAACAGCAACGATTACGGAGATTATGTGGATTTTTGTTTCAAGACATTTGGTGATCGAGTAAAGCATTGGATCACGATGAACGAACCTAACGGAATTGCTATTAACGGCTACAACGGCGGTACCATTGCGCCAGGGCGGTGTTCTAACTACGAGGGAAACTGCACTTCCGGTAACTCAGCGACTGAACCCTACATTGCGGCACACCATTTGCTTCTTGCTCATTCAGCTGCTGTCAAGATATACAAGGACAAATATCAAGTACTGTAACCCTAGCTGCATTCGTTATATATTTGAATATTACGATGAAATGATAGATGAATACGTGAATATAGATATATAACTTGAATTAACGAACTAATGTGAATATATGAAAGCAGGCTACCCAAAAGGGACAGATCGGGATTACCATAATAACTCTCTGGTGCAAACCTAAGTTCCCAGAACAGCTGGCTAGCCGGAGAGCCACTCTTAGATCACTCGACTTTATGTTTGGATGGTGAGGCTTAAATATTAAGACGTAATTCTTCTGTAAAACTTCATGTGTTGATTTTGTATGAATTTTCAATATCTTGTAGGTTTGCCAATCCTATATTTCATGGGGATTATCCGGCGGTCATGAAATCTTTGGTCGGGGATCGATTGCCGAAATTTACAGAAGCTGAGTCGAAGCAGATAAAAGGCTCCCTCGATTTTCTTGGGTTGAATTACTACACAGCATATTACACAGTTGATGAACCAGCTTTATCCAACGCTGTCAACCATAGTTGGAGTGCAGACAGACAAGTCGGTGCTTCTACTAGTATGCATCCATCAATCATTAATCCCCACACGTACCATATATAATAACTAAGTTCAACTGCTATTCGATTCTAACACATGTAAATCTATTTTGTTGTCACAGCTGATAAAAA
>NC_020497.1:1073670-1075638 GCF_000184155.1 Fragaria vesca subsp. vesca
TACTTCTATCTCTCTCTCTCTCTCTCTCTCTCTCTCTCTCTCTCTCTCTATTGTATATGTTTACAATTATATATGTGGTAAACATGCAGACTGATCTGGATTGGCTTTTCGTTTATCCGAAAGGGATCAGAGATGTTCTTTTGTATATAAAGGAGAAGTACAATAATCCAAACATTTATATTACTGAGAATGGTAAAACGATTGATTCTCTTATACATAACCATTACATGATTAATTTTAGTATTTTATGTAAGCATATGCTAAGATTGTATATAATTTTGCAGGATATCCATACGGATATAATGCCTCAACACCAATTCAAGAAGCTCGTAAGGATAATTTGAGGATAAGATACCATCACGACCATTTGTGGTATCTTTTGAAGGCTATTAAGTGAGTCACTCTCGTTCATGTAGTGCATGGTTTTTGGTATAATTTATAATTAGAGATTGAGTTAATAATTATTCGATTAATTGTTATTGATTGATTTCAGGAATGGAGTTAAAGTGAAGGGATACTACGCATGGTCGTTTTGGGATGACTTCGAATGGGATACTGGTTACACAGTTGGGTTTGGCCTGACATTAGTTGATGTCAAGGATAATCTGAAAAGATACCTCAAGTATTCTGCCTATTGGTACAAGATGTTCCTCCTGCACTGATATGCTGTGGCTTATGGATTGATCCATCACCTAGCCGGCCTGCTGATCATATCTCTCTATCTACTCCAAATAAATTGAGCAATAATTTCCCAATAATTTATGTCATCTACCTAGCTATATATATGTATCTTCAGCTAGCTCTCATCAATCAGAACTCTTGGTCCGCTTTAATTGTGTTTTTCTAATATAATACTATTTGCCGTTTCAATTTTTTTATGGAGATCTATTTATGCGCATACTTTAGTGGGAACTACCATATAGTTGAATTATCAATTCAAATAGCTAGTTTTGTTTACTGTATCATTATGTAAGTAATGAAATGAGTGTGTACTGATATTGAATCCACTATTACAATCCTGCACGTAAATAATTGTTTACGCATGCAGTGAAAAACCTGATACTCTAGGAAACAAAAAACAATCAAGTCCGGTCCTTTACTAGCTAGGAATCGAACGTATGTTCCTTTAAATGGGATGCTGCATGCTGGCTACGTACGTACGTACACAATTAGGTTTATAAGTATTTGATTTCAATAAGAACAATTTGAAAAGACGTACATTTCAAATATTCTGCCTACTGCTTCAAGGCGTTTCTCTTGAAAAATTGTTGCATGAAGGCTGAAGTTGCTCCACTTAATGAGCTTGCTAATTATTAATTGGAGTAATTCAAGCATATATATATATATAGGCCCGTTCTGGTGCGGACGTCCGCACTCGGCTTAAAGTGAGGATGTCCCTCTGTTCGCCACCGTACGACGCCGATGAGGGCGTTCCCCCACCCCAGCGGACTCCAGCAGCGTCCCCGACCACTTTCCTTCCCCGGCGAGTCCATTCTTTTCCGTTTTCCGGCGAGATCACCCAAAACTTCAAATAAAGTCAATCTCGCAGGAAACTAGAATTCGGCGGACTCGCCGAGGAGAGAAAGTGGTCGGAGATGCTGCTGGAGTCTGCTGGGGTGGAGGCGCGCCCTCGCCGGCGTCGTACGGTGGCAAACGGAGAGACGTCCACACTTTAAGCCAAGTGCGGATGTTCGCTTTGGAACGTTTCTATGTATATATATATACAGTCCGTCTCAGTTGCGGACGTTCGCACCAATGGTTTTGGTGCGGATTTTCATTTTTGCACCACTTTTCGATCGAATTTCCTCATCTTCACCGTCTAGTATCTAGATAATATTGTGTAGATCATCTCTGCAAAATTTCAGCCAATTTGGTAATCGTTAAGGCCCTCAAAATTGTGTTTTCTGGTATAAACATGAACCGGACAGAATTCAGTCCGTCCATTTGTTTTTCGAGTTTGAGGGCCTT
>NC_020497.1:1075658-1079944 GCF_000184155.1 Fragaria vesca subsp. vesca
TATATATATATATATATATATATAATAGTTGGACCTCTATCTACTGACTGCAACTTTTGTGTGTAATTGTGTCGTGCATATTCTTCTTGTATTATTTGAAATAATACCACGGCACCTATTTGTTTTAAACTTGATCGATGTCTAGTTTTTGGGCCTCTCTCAAATGATTCGTTTCTTTAAACTTGATGTTTAGGTTTTGATCATAATAAGTTGTAGGGCTTGTTCATGGGTAGTCAGTAGTCTTGTTTGTTATTTTCACCATTTGGGCCTGTCTCCGGGTGCCTTTGAAGTTTGAACTCCGTATTATGGGCAAATTTGGTAGATTATCATTTTCTGGATGTTTTGTTTGAAGTAACATCTATCATTTTGAAGACTTATGTTACCTCGTCAACAACTCATCTGGCATTATTGTTTCAAAAAAAAAAAAACTCATCTGACATCTGGGATTAAAGTAAATAAGGTCTTCATTAGAGTAAAATAGGTTTATGTTCGGGTAAGTCCTATATAATAGTAAATGTCATGGGTTAATAATGTACTATCGTTTCATGACTTTCATCAATTTTGAATTTTTGATGCAGAAAGCTGAATCGAGAAGCATCAAACGAATTGAAAGTCGTGGGAGATGCAATGGAAATGGCAAAGGCGGGGACATAAAGTTAATGAACACATGGAAAGGGGACAAGCCTCACATGTAAGAAACATGCATGCATCTCTATATAGCAAAATTGAATGCCATCAAATTCTATTCACAGCGATCTCTGTTCGGTTCCATGTTAGCATTCTCTCTATCTTATCCTCTTTTGTCTAATTATTATGATCTTCATTCTCCAATCAATTATTTCAAAGGGGCCGGCCAGTGCATCTTCCTCTTCTTCTTTTTGTAACCCAAAACACAAGCAATCCCCCGACTCATTTCTCTTATGATGACCCATCCCGTCCCATTTGATGCATCTGTTAACCTTTTCTGCATATATTTTTTTTTAAAATCTCATTTTTAGTGTTGTCCACTTGTCCTTTGATGTTTAGAGTATGACAAAAACAAGACCAATCTATCTATTATAGGTCACAATCCCACAACCACAACAGTGTTTGAAATAGCACTTTTTGTAGTTGTTGATATTTTCTAACCCAAAATTATACGAAATATATGTTTTACTATTACAACACAAAACCCTGGAGCACCCAACTTCAAAGAGGTCGAAATTAATAGCAACACCAACAGCTAGAGGAAAGTTTGAGTCCTAAATTCTAGGACTTGCACATTGATGACTAAGGTTGGCAAGAGCATCGGCCACAAAGTTGTCCTCCCGATAACTGTGCTGAAAAAAACTGATGTGTTGAAAGGATCTTGCAATCTTCTTGATGTCTTCAACTAGTTGAAGAAGCCGCTAGGGACACTTAATTACTAAAGCAGAATCACTTTCCACTATGAGACCTTAAATCCCCATAGCATGAGCTGAAAGAAGACTATCTCTGAGAGCAGTGGTTTCCCAATCTTTCACGCAAAAGCAACCAAGGGGCATCCAGCTTCATCTCGAAGGATAAGACCAGCAGCAACATCAGAAGATTGTTGAATAACTGAACCATCAAAGTTGATATTTACTTGACCCGGGAGAGGAGGAGTCCACTTGATATTGGGTATAGAGCTAGTACTACTGGAATATGCATTGATGTTGGTTGGAGTATTACAACAATACGTAGCAACACAGACTACAACTGCATAAGGAGAGAAAATCCTATCTCTGAATATAGTATCATTACGTTTTTGCCATATCTGCCAACACAAAGTGAGAATTTTCCCAAACTTACAAGCATGAAATGGACTATATAGAAATAAATCCTGTAATTTTCGGGCCAGATTATCAAAGCTATAAATATCTCTACAGTTAGTAAGATTCCAAACTTGTTCCCTTCTGGAGCATTTTCAAAAAAGATGAGCTATAGTTTCTTCTCTTGATCACACAAAGGACATAAATCATTAAGGGTTTTGCCAAACCAGTGAAGCATGCTTCTAGTCTTTAGTCTATCCCTTAAAAGGAGCCAACTAAAGACTTTAATCTACGAAATATCATGTTTACAAATATACAATGCTTTTAATTCAGTTATTTACAAACTGAAATGTTATTGCCCGATTGAGAAGTACTTTTATTTTCAGAATAGTTAGTGTGAATAGCTACATGGGTTAGTTACATTTTTTTAAGGGAAAATGGAGTTAAGGGTAAAACGGAATGAAAGTTTCGTTCATTAATCAACGATCTTACAAGATTAAGCTTAGATGTCACGAATGACCCTCATTCATTAATCAACGATCTTACAAGACTAAGCTTGAATGTCACGAATGACCCTAGTTTACATCCACCGCGCAAGAAAATGTTGTTAAACAACCACACCTAATCTAACAACTTTTGGAAAGCAATTGTATTAGACTAGGCAAAAAACAAAAACAAAAAGGAAAAAACCAAAAGGTTACCTAAAAAAAACAATCTATACTACTAGCAAATGTCAAGTGCGCGCACTCGCAAAGTTCACAAACCAAAAAACCAATATAAGAACAATCCACAAATATGCTTAGGGCCTAGAGACCATTATGGTGTACCTCTCCATATCTAAGCCAATTAAAGCTCTAAAATCATGCAATGCCATCACAAACTACCTCATCCTTCCGACGTCTTGCCGGCGCCCATCTTCACGCTGAAAGCTGCACCAAGATGCAAACCCAGCCCAGGACCAATCAAGCTCCAATCCAGGTTCAATCTAGCCTCTCCAAGTTTGAGCCTAGACCCAAGCCTAAAGACCTAGGTCTAGATCCAAGCCCAAGACCAGATCCAGAAAACATAAGCCAACGCCAATGGTAGCCGCCTGACAACCGCTGCTCCCCGACGAAAAACTTCATCCCAACCCGACGAAAATCTAATATCAAACATGAAAGAAAACGAGAGAGAACTAATAGGAAACCAAGTCGGTGGTGAATCTTAAAAATATTTCCGGTCAACAATCACGACATTAGCAGCACCATCGAAGGCTTCTTTCTTTAATTCTCATAATTATTTTTGATTTATTTGTTTTATTAATTGTATAATTATTAACATAAATTCATCAACCACGGTTAGGAAAACACCATTGAAAAACGACATGTCAATTGAACAAAATGATGGGCAATTTGGTGGGCAAATAAGGGTGGTCGGTAAACCGGAAATTTTTTTTTTGGAATAGACCGGAAAACTACTATTGAATAACCAAAAAACTGTAATGTTATTGTCAACCAACCAAACAGTTAACGCTAGAAACCAATATACTGTTATTACTTATCCAAATTAATTGAATTGAAATTTGTTTAGTCCTTGTGGTTTGAAATTAACATCTGTTCAGTCCTTGTGATTTTATTTTAATCTGAATGGTCCTTAAAGTCACAATTTTTCATCCAAATGGTCATTCCATCAATTTTTTTTTGTTACAATACTAACGTGGCCGTTAAAGACATTGTAATTTTTAACGGCCACGTCAGCCATATTTAACTGAGAAAATTGATGGAATGACCATTTAGATGAAAAATCGTGACTTTAAGGACCATTCAGATTAAAATAAAACCACAATGACTGAACAGATATCGACTTTAAACAATAAGGATTATGCAGTATTTTACCCAAATTAATTTATTTGGCTTTACGACGTGATCGACCCTTTTACAACGTGTTTTGTGTCACATAATTTTTTTTTACAACGCACTTTGTGGGCCATGCAAGACCTTTTTCTAGTAGTGAAATCTATTGATCGACACCAAACTAAAAAATTATTACGAGAGAACGAAATCTTACCAACATCGGTGGTTTAGTTGGTAAAAGTTTTGGTGTGGAATTCGATGACGCTGATTATAGTTAAATCCGAATTTATAATTGGCGGGGAGGAAACGTTTTGATATGATCTCTTGACACGAATTGGTCATTGGTCTATGAACCTAGAAAGCATTCAAGAAAACAACACTAAGTAATTTTGACTACATAAAAAGAACACGAGAACAGAAAGTTACCACCTAAACCCAAAAGAAGTCAAACCCGGGCCAACTTTTTACAAAATCAGCGTTGGAGATGTGTTTTGCCACAAGCCTATCGGATGAGTTACTGATCAGACGTGATCGATGGATATGGTGACCGTTAGTATCCCTGAGTTGACAATTAATTCGAATGATGGATCGATCAGCGTTGGATGCTAGATTATAGGAATCAGATTTGCCAACCAGCAAAACTGATTACCAGCAGTGACTAGCCAATCAACTCTCTCTCTCTCTC
>NC_020497.1:1080473-1083399 GCF_000184155.1 Fragaria vesca subsp. vesca
TCTCTCTCTCTCTCTCTCTCTCTCTCTCTCTCTCTCTCTCTCTCTCTCTCTCTCTCTCTCTCTCTCTCTCTCTCTCTCTCTCTCTCTCTCTCTCTCTCTATCGGCTGGTCACTGATGATTATCAATTTTGCTGGTTGGCAAATCTGATTCCTAGATTAGATCAGTGTGTTTGTTAATCAAGGGTTTACCATTATTTTGTTTTCCATATTCTTGGGATCCCCCCGATACTTGATCAGACTGCTTAATTAACTTAACCAATTAAGGGAGAAGTTAATTGGGATTTGAATATCTCAGCCTCTCAGGCAATTACTAATTTAGGTCAGTTAGGCTTAGGAGCTACGAATGGAACTAACTACTGAGATCAGATCGAGTCACATATACGAACATATGTAGTTGTGCGAATATGTATGTTTGCTCTTGTTTGGTGATCGATCAGAATCAGGATGCCGGAAAACGTAACAGATACCATGCCAGAGCAATAGACCATATAAATTCATATAATAACCCATAACATATTAGTTATTAATGAAATTAGTTAACAACTTAACATCGTCAAAATGAAAGTTTTTATTTTTTATTTATTTTTATTCAAGATCGCGGTATCCCAAAGACTTTTTAGTCCTAATCGTTTTCTAAGCCCAAAGACTAATCCGTTGGAGTTAAAATAAAAGTTAATCTAAATCCAATCGACATTTGAGTCAAGATAATGTGATTTAAGATAATGTGAAAGATCGAAATATAGTTTCTATAACAGATTTCCTAGCAAAAATAAGGTAGATGTGGTAGCTCCACCCAACCTCTACTCTCAACTATATATGATCGAAAAAAATTCCGAGCAATAATCAATCATTTACATATCCCTTGCTTTTGATAAATTAAAATAAAAACGAATGAATCGGTTGTTCAGCTGTTCTTATTCATATGATCTCAACTACTCAACTACTTATGTAATTATGTTATAATATTATCAGTTGTTACATTCTAATTATCTTATTTATGGGAAGTGGGAACAGACTCCACCAAAAGAATAATAAGGATTCCTGTAACCACAACAAAGAGAAAAGAATAATAATAAGGATTCCACAGCTCTTTGAATCATAGAAGAGAAACTAGAATATGGACGTAGATGCTTAACGCATGTCAACAATACTCGATAGGAAAATTACTATTGCCCTTGCTCAAAATCGAAGCCACACATTAAGAGGCCTAATTACTATCCACGTACTATTTCATTCCATCACTTATTATTAATTGGGTAGTGCTAGAGGGGCTTATTAAGACTTAGGATTTATGACTTTAATCCTAATTGGCATGCCAAGTCACCTATCCACATCATTAAATAAAAAAAATCACGCTATGTCATTTTTTGGTAGAAATACAATATTATCCTTTCATATCCAATGACTCTAGATTATTTTGTTTTTATTCTATAAAAAAATGTTTTTAAAACCATTTTTTCATTACTCGTGCTTAAATTTAAATGTGAAATATATATTTATATATATATATATATAATTATACTTGGTTTGAAAATATGAACTCATTTGAATATACACACACACATAATTTTTCCAAGGAGAAAATTATACATATATATATATATATATGTATCTATATGTTTGTTTATATATAGTTCACCCAATATATAATTTCGATAGAGATTTTTTTTTTTAATATTTCATTTTTAAAGTTCGATGAAGAATATATAAATATATATATAAAGTAAAAAGAAAAATAATGGTAAATTAAGAAGTCTAAAACTATTTGATTCATAAAGATATATATTTTTTTATTAATATCGTAATTGTGACTCTAAATCTAATGAATTATTATAATATTTGACTCCATAAAAAAATACATTTAATTTAGTTCATGTAAGGTAACTAAATCAACTCGATTTTAAAAAAAGTTAACTAAATGATCTTAATGAACTTGTACTTAATTAGCTCATTATTAATTACTTAATATATTTAATTTTTAAACCCTAAACTCTAAACTCTTATCCCTAAACCCTAAACCCTAAACTCTTAGCCCTAAACCTCAAACTTATTTATTCCATTTTAGTGTGAATACGATATTAAGCTAGAAAACATCCTCAGTGAACTTGTAGGTAGCATATTTATTTAGTGTGAATATTCCAGTAAAGAAAGGTTTATAGTGAACTTTACTAGCTCATTGTCAGCTACTTAGTACTTATTTGTTTAGTGATCATTACGTACTAGCTCATCACTAACTGCTTATAACTTATGTTTATCACTTTAAATCTCAATATGAGTAATGACTTCTATTTGAATGTGAACTTCAATGTGTATAATGACTTATATTTCAATATGAATATGCCATTAGGGAAAGGTTTCAAGTGAAAATTACTACCTTATTATCCGCTACTTATAACTTAATTGTTACTATAAGACATGTTTAGGACTTTAAATTTCAATGTGAACGGCGACTTCAAATTTTAATGTAAATAATGTCTTCTATTTCAATGTGAAGTTCAATGTGAACATGCTATTTGGGAAGGGTTCCAAGTGAACATTATTACACTACCAGGACAAGCACTTTAGCCGACGAAAATTTTTCGTCGGCCTGTCAGCTTAATTCGTCGGCTAAGATCGTCGGCTAAGATTTCGTCGGGAAAAGCTCGTCTGTGGTGACTTTAGCCGACGACACACGTATAAATCGTCGGCTATAGTCCAGACTTTAGCCGACGAAATAATGTGTCGTCGGCTAAAGTCTGGATTATAGCCGACGACATTTTTGTCGTCGGTTATCTGCCAAACTTTAGCCGACGAATATTTTAAAATATTCATCGGTTAAAGTTTGTAATAAGAAAATAAAAAAGATCTATGGCCGACGAAATATAGTATATTTCGTCGGCTTTATAGGTATTTAGCCGACGAATTAGAGCATATTTCGTCGGCTAAAA
>NC_020497.1:1083419-1084457 GCF_000184155.1 Fragaria vesca subsp. vesca
CTTAAATTCGTCGGCTATACACCAATTCGTCGGACTAAAGTCTTATAAATTCGTCGGCTAAAACTTTGAAATTCGTCGGCTAAAGTCTTAAATTTCGTCGGCTAAAACTTTGAAATTCGTCGGCTAAACCTTTGAAATTCGTCGGCTAAAAGTATTTGTATACATTTGGCATGTTGTGATTGTGATGATCAAACTTGAGAAACAGAAATCCGACCGTCAGATCTGACCATCATGATAAAATACATGTGTGGGAAAAAATTCAACTTGATCCGAAAAGAATAAGGGCTCGATCCGGACGGTCAATCTCGTAAGTCAAACCCCTAAACGCACGGAAAAGGTCGTTCGACCGTCTAAATTACGTATTTTGGCCGGACCTCCAACTGAAAATAGTTTTAAACCGATGACACGCAACAAGTCGTATAAAAATTTTACGCAAAATAACCACCGAATATAGGGCTACTCATAGGGGGAAAAAATGAAAAATTGCATTGACCGCAACTATCGACACCGAATATTTACCGGAATAGTGTGATTTTTCAACCGTGGATGTATTTCAACATTCTCGTCATATCTTATTTCATGACTTTTTGCCGTTTGAAGGTTTTACGTATAGTTTGTTTTTGAAACGGAACATTTACATAACACTAGGTAAACAAGTTATACAACATTAGTATGCCTGTTGTGATTGTGATGATCAAACTTGAGAAACAGTCATCCGACCGTCAGATCTGACCATCATGATAAAATACATCTATGGGAAAAAATTCAACTTGATCCGAAAAGAATAAGGGCTCGATCCGGACGGTCAATCTCGTAAGTCAAACCCCTAAACGCACGGAAAAGGTCGTTCGACCGTCTAAATTACGTATTTTGGCCGGACCTCCAACTGAAAATAGTTTTAAACCGATGACACGCAACAAGTCGTATAAAAATTTTACGCAAAATAACCACCGAATATAGGGCTACTCATAGATGGAAAAAATGAAAAATTGCATTGACCGCAACTATCGGCACCGAATATTTACCGGAATAGTGTGA
>NC_020497.1:1094105-1099526 GCF_000184155.1 Fragaria vesca subsp. vesca
CACACTCAAAAATCGATCAATAACTCAAATAAAACTCAAAAATCAACATATATACACATGTACGTACCTATATATAGCTCCACTTCTTAATAATGGACAGATTTCAACAACACCCAAACTTTTTCTCCCGTTTTTTCTTCTCCCGTTTTCTTTTCTCAGATGAGCTGCTGTCCAGATCTGCGAATATAAAGAACTTTGGCCGACGAAATTATATTTTCGTCGGCTATAGTTTAAAGTCGTCGGCTAAAGTTGACTATAGCCGACGAAAATATAATTTAGCCGACGAAGGAAAATTTCGTCGGCTAAAGTGTACTTTAGCCGACGAAAAATTGTTTCGTCGGCCTGTTTTTTTTTTTTCGTCGGCTAAAGTCTTTCTTCTGGTAGTGTTAGGTTATTATCGGTACTTGTAACTTATTTGTTACTATGTGACATGTTTATGATTTTGAATTTCAATGTGAACAATGACTTTTATTTCAATGTGAATATTCTATTAGGGAAAAGTTTCAAGGGAACATTATTAGTTCATTATTGACTACTTAATACTTGTTTGTTACTATAAGATATGTTCCTGACTTCAAATCGCTATATCAAAGATGGCTAGCTTCTTTTTCAATGTTATTGAAATCATCATTGGATACCTAGTACGTATTTAATCGTGTAGAACAATATGTTAGTTTATGTTAATGTGGATGATGACTTCTATTTTAGACATTCCTTAAATGAAATATCACTTCACACTTAACATACATATTCAATCACTATATCTCATACCTATTCAATGAAGTTCATCTCTTGATGACCAAAAAATCTCATGTCTAACGTAAACTTATTATTATTTGAACGAACAAGAAAAATAATTCAGAGTATGATGATCAAGTTACCTAAATCAATATTTTTAAATCAATATCATAAATGAAAATTTTAAACCTTCATAAAAAGTCAACTTATTAGTGAATCATAATATTTATTAGTGAATCACAATATTTCATGAGCTACCGAATATGAATGTTAAATTTTCTTTCCAATTTGCAAATTTGATTTAAGTTTTGATTTTTCTGATTACCATATTATAAGGAGGATTAATTTATAGATGGCAGTACGTATACTCATACGATGTTTGCATATCCTCTTAATACAGACATGCCTATATAGGTAGCCTGTACCAAATATAGTTTATTAATAACAATCTAATTAATAATCACACCAAATTAACGAATAATTATTCCAAATATTTTTTTTTGTTTTCATCAAGATCATTTAGTTAACTTTTTTAATCGAGTTGATTTAGTTACCTTACATTAACTAAATTAAATGCATTTCTTTATGGAGTCAGATATTATAATAATTCAATAGATTTAGGGTCACAATTACGATATTAATAAAAAAAATATATCTTTGTGAATCAAATAGTTTTAGACTTCTTAATTCACCATTATTTTTTCTTTTTACTTTATATATATATATAAAAGAAAATCTCTAGGTGAACTATATATAAACAAATATATAAATACATATATACATATATGTATAATTTTCTCCTTGGAAAAATTATGTATGTGTGTGTGTATATATTTCACATTTTAAATTTAAGCACACGAGTAATGAATAAAATAGCTTCAAAAACATCTTTTTATAGAATAAAAACAAAATAATCTAGAGCTATTAGATATGAAAGGACAAGATTATATTTTTACCCAAAAATGACGTATCATGATTTTTTTATTTGATGATGTGGATAGGTGACTTGGCATGCCACATAGAATTAATGCCATAAATCATAAGTCTTAATAAGGCCTAGAAACATTTTCCTTATTAATTCTTTTCGTCTCTCATTTCTGATGAATTCTATTCCAAAGTAAGTAAACGTGTCATAAGTTTCTATCAAGATGATGAAGTCTTCTAGCTACGTAATCGACGTGCATGTCTAATTATCTGATAACCACCTCATTACAAACATGAAGTTACATTTTCATAATCTCTCTATTTCTTTCAAATATCGTTTTAAATTCATTGAAATGGGCAAAAAAGGTTTAAAATAATACTAAATAGATATTTTCCCTTAAAATTATCCCTGATCGATATATTCTAACTAACCTCAGTTGTGCCGTGCCCCAAATTGAAATGTACAAGATTGATTAACTGGTCTTAGCATCAGAAAAGCCCCAATAGATGTACATAACAACCCCAAATTCTCAGAAATGACCATCCCAGTGGCATGCGTGGCTAGGTTTGGTGGTACAGATATATCGACCAAAGCCACCAACAACAAGTTAATCATTCAATTAAAACCTAAATTATTGTTGTTTATAATTGGAGTTGTTAAGCAATGACAATTACAACTTGAATTTGCAGTTGAACATTATATTCTTGATATAATAAATAAATAAATAGAATGTGTCCACCCACAAGCATATGCATACTACTTAATTTGAACATTTAATTGTCTTTATGAAAAAACTTATCATTTTTTTTTCTTGTGTTTAATCAATCAAACAAATAATTGAAATGCTACAATAAGTCTATCGTGAATCGAACTCACGACCGCTCACTTACAAAAGAGAGACTAATACCATCAGACCAAATGATACCGGGCTATCACTGTTTTTTTACCCGATGAGTTTTAGACTTTTAGTCTAATCTATTTTCTAGTTATTATTATTATTATTTTGAACAGAGATGTCGCATCCTTATTTAATAAACATTTAACTGCCGACCCAGTCGTACGTAGATTAACAATTTTGGGTGTTATTAGAATATTAGATTATCTTTCTCATTTTGAATGGTGCTCGATCATCCGGCCGGCCAATCCATAGATTGCAATGAGAAGAAGACACAAGCTTGGATCTGTACAGCTTAATTAAGCAGATAGCTAGAACTCTGTGTCTAAAATTATAGATTATTAATTCCAAGTGATCGAAAACTAATTAGTCAGCATTGCTTGCACATCAAATGGTATTAACTTGTTACTTTTTTTTTTTTTTTCGTATGGATAAAATAAAAACATAAACAAACTTACAACACAAAACCTATAAAAAAGGCCATGATCCTTACATTTAAACAACCAACGACTCACAGCCATATACTTTGTTTATTTATGTATATGCATGCATGAATCATCATCATCATCATATTTAATTGGTTGCGCATTGTTAAAAATTAAACAACTTGCTGATCATACGTACATAGTTTTTATTTCAACGAGTGTAGCTAGGAATTCAGTTGTCATCTGATAAAGGTGAAAACTTGTTTTATATATTGTTTATAGCGCGCGGAGGGAGGCTATATATATAAATATATATATATATAAATATTTATATATATATATAAGACCCTTTCATTGAGGGATCCATATTTTTGATTATTTCTAGGGATAAGACATTACACCAACTTCCCGATCAAATTTTTGCATATACACCGTTCAATTCATTGGGTTATATGAGTAGATCATTTCTACAAATTTTCATATAATTCAGTGATTGTTAACCTATTCAAAAACTTCGATTTATTTTTAATGATCTTGAACGGTCAAAGTTTGATATAAAGTGTGTAACTTTTTATTTTAATCTCAGCCATCCAACCTCATTAAATGATAAATTCAATAGTATGGGCCTATCCCTAAAAGTGGCCAATAATAGGGATCCCCCAATGGAAGGGCCCTCATATATATATAGCCTTTCTCGGCTGCGGACGTTCGCACTAATGGTTTTGGTGCGGATTTCTATTTTTGCACCACTTTTCGATCGAATTTCCTCATCTCCACCGTCTAGTATCTAGATAATATTGTGTAGATCATCTCTGCAAAATTTCAGTCAATTTGGTGATCGTTAAGGCCCTCAAAAATGTGTTTTTCTGGTATAAACATGAACCGGACAGAATTCAGTCCGTCCATTTGTTTTTCGAGTTTGAGGGCCTTAACGATTACCAAATTGGCTGAAATTTTGCAGAGATGATCTACACAATATTATCTAGATACTAGACGGTGGAGATGAGGAAATTCGATCGAAAAGTGGTTCAAAAATGGAAATCCGCACCAAAACTTTGGGGCGGACGTCCACAGCTGAGAAAAATCGTATATATATATATATATATGCTCGTATATTTATTGTATACGTACGACCAAGTATGCTTCACTATTGAAACCTACGGCATTTTTAAGTATTTCTATAACGTGCTTAAATAATGATGAGAGGTTTGACCTCATGCGGCATGTGAGGTTCACAAATGTGCCAAAATGTTGACCAAGTTTTTTTAATGGCATAATCGTAGGTCACAACTATACACGATGCTCTGTCCAGTACTATTTGGTCTAATGACATAATCCCCATTTTAGTAGGTAAGAGGTTATGAGTTCGACTCACGCAGTTATAATTTACCCGATCAAAAAAATAAAAATAAAAACCTATAGACGATGCTCTCATGTTTAACCATGCCCATATGAATATTCGCCAAAAAAAAACCAACCGTATGAGTGAATAAAAGAAACAACTTATTTACCTATACTACCCGTGAAGCCTTTTATAAATTTTAAACAATAAAAATAGAGAAAATTTTAACAAGAGTACATGACGTATGAGCCACAGAGAATTAAGATGAATATACTTTACAAAATATCACAATGATACATGAAGTTCAAAATACAACTCAACATCTATACATATCATCAGTTTGACCGTTAGTTTATCTGATTTCGTTAATTTTATAATGGCAAATTCATCTCTTCAGTAGTAATAATGAAAAAAGGAAATAGAAAAAAAAGAAAAAAGAAGAAGATGGAGATGAGGGCCCAATTCGTGGCTTCATTGTTCTGCACCCACCGAAGTGATCAAACCCTTTATCATCTTCTCCAAACACCAATCAGATTGAAACAAATACTAGGATTTTGCATCAGTAGTGAATATAAATGGTGAGGATTTTTAGGTGTAAAGATTTTTGATGAAGGTTTTATGAGGTTCTGGTCTAAAGAACGGCATGGCGAAGTTGACGATTCGAGGCCAAAAGAATGGACTATCAATACGGCGAGCAAGGGGAGACTAAACACCTACGAAACTAATCTGGGAACCTTTCTCATCGTCTTCGAGCACAGACCTCGCAAGTGATCTCAGATCCGGAATCAAATCCAAAGCTATAATGGTCTCACCTCCTTCAAAAATCGAATTGTCTTGATCATAGTTATTGAATCAAGCCCGATCCTTCCAAAATCTGGGTTTGCTCAGAGAGGGAGTAATTGGGTTATGGGTTGTCGGAGAGGAGAAAGAGAGGGGTCTTGGAAGGAGTGAGGGAGAGAAAAATTAGGCAGTGGTCGCCGACTTGTGGGTCTCAGATCGAGAGAGATCAAGAGAGAGAGAGAGAGAGAGAGAGAGAGAGAGAGAGAGAGAGAGAGAGAGAGAGAGAGAGAGAGAGAGAGAGAGAGAGAGAGAGAGT
>NC_020497.1:1100799-1106369 GCF_000184155.1 Fragaria vesca subsp. vesca
TTCTCTCTCTCTCTCTCTCTCTCTCTATGCTTATTTAAAGGGGGAGGGTAAAATGATATTAAAATAATATAGTTCCTTAGAGAAATTTTATTCGCACATTCTTACACACCTCTTGAAATTTTTTGTCAATCTTTTCCTTCAATGTTCCTCATATGCCCTTGTCATTTGAAAATGAGTAATAGAAGGAGCAACCGTAAAAATTCCAGGAGACATGAACGATGAAAAAGACTAATGAAGATGGTGAATTGATTTGATGAACCAGATTGAAACAAAATAAAAGACAGTTTTCATAGTCTTAATTACATAAAAACCATAGAATATCATTCTCCTCAACTTTATTCATTTCATTTTCGACCAAGACATGATATGCGATTAAACATAGGAAGAGCCAAAACTAGAAGTAATTAATAGATTAATGTGTCTGGGAGTGGAAGATTGAAGATGATGATCATGATCGTACATAGATGTGTAGGCAACTGAATTTAGTAAATCATCCTCTTATTCAGAGGAATAGATTTATTAAATAAGACCTAAGAGGGTTTGTATATGCAACTCGTATTCAAGGTGAGACTTGTGTGCGCACTTGTTCTGAGGATAAAAATAAAAAATCAGTGCGGCTTTGGTTTTTGCTAGGGTTTCCCTGACGGCGGCCAAATGACCGAGACAGAGACCAGGATCTCAACAGGGGACGCCGATCCCCACTTCTACCTGGGCGGTCAACTGATCGAAACGAACAAGCCGGTGGTGACTCCTATCCTTTCCTCGGTTCTCTCCGGGGAATGGAATCTGAAGGAGAAGCTTTTGGTTCGTGAAGAGGAATCAGGTCGCTTTGTTTTTCAATTCAAGTCGAAGGCAGAGAGAGACCGGATCGTTGGAGGAGGGCCGTGGTCTTTCAACGGTGGCATGTTTATCCTGGCGGAGTACGACGGACTTTGCCCGGTGGAGGATGTCTCTCTGAATCATTTGGAGGTGTGGGTCTCGATCACCAGACTCTGTTTTGCTATGAGGAACAACATGGTTCTTAGCCGTGCTGTGAATGGGTTGGGAGTTTTTGTGAGAGCGGATCCGGGTCTGATTCAGAGGAAGGAGAAGATCCAGCGAGTTAGGGTTGTGTTGGACGTTCGAAACCGGATTCCGGCCGAACGCATCTTTGACTACTTGCCGGAGGTAGCTATCAAGCTGGAGTTTAAGGTTGAAAGAGCTCATGGGATTTGCAAGGATTGTGGATACTTTGGGCATGGAGGAGGTACCTGCAATAAGGGCTTGATTTGTTGGTTACCGGTGGTTGATGTGGTTAGCGCCGTCGATGGTGAGGCGGAGCTTTTGGCAAGCAGGTCAATGGATGGTTTGTTGAAGGAGCCGGTTCTGCAGGTGGATGAGGCTGCACCGACGGGGGTGGAGGTTGGTCTGAGTGGCAACGAGGAGGCGGCTGCACTGGTTGTTACTCCCCCGACTTTTTCGGCGGGAAACCCTAGTTTCAAACTAGGGTTGACTGACTGTACTGGGCTGGGAGGGTTTCGTGGGCCTCTGAGGATTGGGCCAGGCGATTCTGGGTTGAAAAGGAAGTTTGGGTTCGGGTCTGAATCTGATAGGTTTGGGCTCTCTGTAGATGGTCCAGCTGGGACTGATTTGGTGCTGAAGAAGCCTAAGTCGAGCTTCTCTGGTGAGCTCGTAGAGGTTCTAGTGTAGTTTGGAAGGTAACAAGAAGAGAACAATGAATGGAGATCCGGAGTTGTCGGATTCTATGGCTCCTAGTCCGGAGGGCGCCAATGCAGAAACAAGCCTCGAGTCCGAGGCTGAGGAGGAGTAGGCTCTGGTGCATCTAGGCAAGACCCCCTCTGATCTCTAATAGCTTCTCTCTTTCTCTCAATTCGATGATAGGTATAATATTGGGTCTTAGGCCTTATTCGATTGGAAGTTGAGTTGTTATTAGGGATCCGGAGGTTATTTTGCTTTCTAGTTTTCATATCCACCTTTTTGGATATAGTTTTGAGGTTGTTATTTCTTTTCGTAGATGTAGTTTTACTTTTCGTTGCTATCTGCATGTATGGTCTTCGGACTATCCTTGTTTGACCTTATGGTCGTTTTGATCGTTGATCAATGGAATTTTTCTAACCTTTAAAAAAAAAAAAGACCTTAACAATGCTAGTCATATTTAAGTTAAATTTTCATCAAATTAGCTAAAATGTTATTTTGGCTAGCCACTTCAGAATGTGTATGCATCAATGCTCTCTATTTTAGCTAGCATCACATTAATATTATTGCTCAAATAAAGATTAAATAATTTAAATGTATTTACATATCATCTAAAATATCTTAAAATGAATGTAATAAATTATAGCTAGCCTCATTTGAGTTATCTCGCTAGCCAAATATAGCTAGCGAGATAGCTAAAAGTTATAATAGCTTAAGTTTGGCTAGTCTGCTGGAGCTCCTAAATCATCCAAAAAAGCTAAACACGCTCTCTAAAATAACTAAGGAGTCAAAGTAAAGAGTCTGTTAAAGATGCTCTAAGATGAATGAATAAAATGGATAAGAGGATGATATACGCACAACAAGAAAATGAAAAAAGAGATCAGATTAAATAAAATACCAAGAAAGATCGCCAAAGTGTTCTCTCTCTAGCGGAAAATTTTTAGTCAAGAGGGTAAAACAGTATTTAATTTTTTTTTAAAAATCAGAGGTGTGTATCAAGTAATTAGAGATGTGTGAATAAAATTTCTCAGTTCCTTAAGAGTTTATAAAGATTTTTTTTTTTGTAAAATGGTTTGGAACCCTGCCAAGCTAGGAAGCTATTCCTCACGCATGACTTATAAAGATTTGTCTATTTGGACAAAAAAAAAGTTTCCATACAGTCAAATGGGCTCATGAAAAAAATTGTCATTGAAATAGTAAGTGATTAGTACTGAATGAACATTTTCTTTATATTATGTATATTATCATATAAATCAAGGGTTGATCGAGAAGGGAGTTAGAATGCTCGATCATCAGTCATGACTGCCCATGTTGCCATATAAATACAAAATGACTGATTACGCAAGAGTTGTATGATTGAAGCAAAGCAGATATAATGCAGTAGCTTAATTAGTTTAGGAAGCTATCTAGGGTACGAGTGGGACTTCTAACAATATAACAGCCATCATCATCATCATCAGAGTATGTAAGAAAGTTTGAAAGAGATGGATACGAGTTTGTTGAACATGAAAGGAGAAACGACATGAACAAAGACACAGCTCGAGCCTGTAAGCCATGCCCATATATATATATAGTCCGTCTCATCTACGGACGTCCGCACATGAGAATCTCTATATATATATATTTTGCAGCTCATGTTATTGCTGCACTAATCCACTAATCATTATTTGAATGATCAACCACCCCACAATTCTAGTTCCAATAATTTTCATAGCCATCAGGTGTTGCCTTTAATTTGTTTGAAAGAAAAGTCTAGATAGATGTTCATACTTGATAGTCCATACTAATAATTATTCTTCATTCTTACTTGTCTTTTACAATATCAGTGCAAAGCTAATTAATCACTTGACGAGCAAGTTTTCATCATTACATGTTTAATTTCAAGTTCTTGTTGAAACCAAACGCGTACGATTGGCTGCTGGGCTGTTGGACTTGTGATCGATAGATATATCACAATCCACTGACATGTATGTTTGCTCCTTTCAATATCCAACTCAAAATTCTCTATCCCATTGTGGTTCACCCAATTATGGATCATGAATCAATATATCTGTTGAGTAGCGATTAAGAAAGCAGTGAATGTATCGTAAATCATTTTGTGCAGTAAGGTAATAAGGTGTAAGTGAACCGAACAACTAATATGTAGTATTTTGATCTTGTCATCTACATCGCACTAGATGCATATATACTAACACCGTTAACAAAATTAAAACCCAATAGAAATAGTCTCAAGTGTTTCCAACTCAAAAGGTGAGAACACTAGGTCAAAGAATATGTAATTTTATTATGGACATTTAATTTGATCGGATCAAAAATGAAATTGAAAGGAAGGATTCGAGGGTCTCTAATCTTCATTTGATCTTCCCATATGACAATTTGAGTACTTACACATTATTAACGGTGCAAATGCACCTTGATGCGTAGAATTCGCTCTCATTGATGAAATCGCGGAATACAAACGGGAGACATTAAGCCTAAATCTCAAAGTGTAAGAACACCTAAAAACAATATGATAAAGAGACCCTATATAACATATGCATTCAAGCAAGAATCATTTAGCAAAGAGTGTTTCATTGATAACTCTATTTGCTTTGCATAAAATATGGCGACATAATGGAAAGTTAAAGCCCATATGGAGCCATAAAAGATTGTGTATATCCGCTTTCTCATTATGTGAAAATTTCACTTTGCCGTAAGGAAGCTGCAAGTCTGCAACCATTTGACTAAGTAAAGAACCCGCTGCCTCAGTAAAATAGTCATGACACATTGCGTGCGCTTACTAAAAACGGAATCAAATGTTTATTTCCTCACAAAATAGTAATTTAGGAGAAACTCGCTCATTTATATTTGTGATATTATGACAAGCAATTTTTCTCTTCACATTCTCTTGGACATGGACCTTCTTCTATCAAAAAAAAAAAAAAGAATCTTCTACCTCCCATTGTCCATATTGTTGATATAACGAGAGTTTTTTTTTTTTTTTTTAATTAGAAGCTATGAAAAATAAAAGACTCAAAATAAAATAAAAAATATTTTGCTAGAAAAGAAAGAAAACAAGAGGAAAGTGCATTATTAACAGAGTAAAATGGAGAAAAACACATAATACGTAATTAAAATAGATGAATTGAGAGGGATCTTAACTAATCTTTAATTTAAAGGTTCTTAATTAAAAGGGCTTTCGGGGTCTTGTATATTCAAAGAAACTAACAGAAAAAATGGGAATGAGAAAAGTAGCCCATGTGGCAATGGGGTTGAGAAGTCACTATCTGCCACGTTGTCGAAGATGCCAGCGTG
The DNA here is from genome assembly GCF_000184155.1 of Fragaria vesca subsp. vesca. Classification (NCBI taxonomy): domain Eukaryota; kingdom Viridiplantae; phylum Streptophyta; class Magnoliopsida; order Rosales; family Rosaceae; genus Fragaria; species Fragaria vesca. The sequence continues at coordinate 1,105,789 of NC_020497.1, forward strand.
GACATTCTGGTGGGTTCCAGCTGGCAGTTGCAGATCATTGAAAGGAATAATTTTTAGCTGCTTGGGGAGTTGGGCAAAGGCTCAAGCTCCAGGCTGTTTCGAGTTGGCGGCAGATTCACATGCTTTGTTTCCTCTCCTAGCTACTCAGTCTCGTCTCCCACATACACACATTCATATATGCCTAATCTCAATTCCTTTTCCTCGCTAGTATAATTTACCATTAATCAAACAATAATTACAAGTTAATTGAACAAATTTCACAACATTAACAACAAAAATTATTACATTTGTTTTACATATTTATATTTACTACACTAACGTATATACTTACACGTACATACATAGTCAAGAAAGTCTCATATGATTTTAGAGAAATTTTAAATACACACTTTTAATCTCTTAATACACACCTATATTATTTTATGTTTCTATTGAGATTTTATAGGTAAGGTAAATGACCAAAACAAACATCTATTATTAAAAAAAAATTAAAAAAATTATGCTAGAAATATTCTTTTCAACATCTTCTACCCTAAAATCGTCGAAAACATGTTTTCTCTCCTAACCCCAACTCTTCTCCA
>NC_020497.1:1106389-1121124 GCF_000184155.1 Fragaria vesca subsp. vesca
ATGTTGTCAAATACTGCATCTTTATCATGACATGTTTTATCGAATAACTAGCTATCTATGTTTAATAGCTGTTGTACTTCTACAGTTCTACTAGCTTGTGAATTTTGAAAACTTGTATTGGTGATTTGGAGTTGGAATATAACAATAATCATTTGATTATAAATTGAATGATGATAACTAAAAATTTATAGCAAAAATTAAACGAAATAATACGTAAAAAGAGGTACCAAATAGTAAATATATATTAATTATATTAAATAATAGAATATTTCATAAATTAAGGGCATTTCAGGCAGTTTGGGATGTGTATTAAGTATAATACTGAAATAAAAAACTTGATAGGTGGTGTATTAAGTAAGGGGTGTGTATTAAAATATTAGGGGTGTGTATTTAAAATTTCTCATGATTTTATAGCCCATACCGGACAATCCGAACAATGTATTAAATTAAAAGACTTGCCATTTACGATTCATTCTATATTTTTTTTTCCATCTCTATGTAATAGAAAGAGGGTCTCCAATAGCTTTCCCATCTCTCTGCCAATTTCTCTATTATAAGAAAGCAAAATTACGATTTTCAAAACATTTTCTGCTACGGCCCCAGTAGATTTCATATTTCATCAATTTTATCATTCTTTCCTAAATCTTTTCCTCAAATCATGGAGATTGCTGTAAATGCAGGAAATGTCTTATCACATTCCTAATTTTAGGGATAGTGTTCAGGGAATTTGTTAGCGCAAACAATTTTTGTTCTTTTTTACCTAAAATGAAAAAAATTCTAAACATTGAGAAGCTGTTGGAGTGCCTCTAAGAGCATATCCAACAACTTCCATATAATTTCTCTATTATAGAGAAAAAAAAGTTAGAGCTTTGCAATTTTTCTTCTTCAACTCTAACAAATTTCCTAATTTAGAGATTTCATATTCATTCCTTAAATCATTTGCAAAAATTTTAGATGAGGTATTTGGTTTTCTGTTTCATCACATTCTTCATTTTAAAGAAAATTTTAAGGAATCCGTTAGAGCAAAACAATTAAAATCTTTTTCAAAATTAAGAAAACCAAGAATATGAGAAATTGTTGGAGTTGCTCTAAGTGTTACTGTAAGCTTGTATTCATTTTTCCTTTTCTTTTCAAATATATTCCTATCATGTTTTGGGGTTTCACCAAATGATCGGACTGTCTAATTATAAATCACCATCATAAATAATTATTTTTCTAAATTTGAACAGACGTTTTGCTCTTCAAGACAACCCTCCCGAAAGGGAAAGAGGAATATTATCTAGCAAGCTCATTTCTAAACTGTGATCGGCCACAAAATAAAAGGAAAGAGAAAAGCTAATTAATTTTGGAGACGAAATTTGTATGCATGTATGATTAGTTTTGGTCACAATCAGAGCTGGAATCTCTTTAGAACACGACACTCATACTTCTGGAGATGTAAGTTGCACGACATACCCAGTACGTCAATAAATCAATAATTCAAAGCTCTTTTCCAAGAGGAATAACCCAGCAACTACTCCACCCTCACCCAATGCCAATGTGCAGTTACATAATTTCTACTGTGACACCCCTAATTCACTTTCCCAGGACAAAATGTTGTTAATTTATCAAGCATGTATTATTAATTAATGAGCTGGCATCTATTGGTTTTGCCATGCAATGCACAGACATGACATTGTTTTATATGAATCGATCATTGGTAGGAGGGTAGAGTTTGAACCAACCCACAATTAGTATCGATCATCAGGAACTAACTTACTAAATTCATATATAATTGCTAGATTCCTTCATTTGCAAAAAATTAAACTAAAAGGGTTAGGAGGACAGAATTATATAGTCCACATCGATCCCACTTAGCTTAGCTTTGATATATAAATAAGCAAAGCAAAGCAAAGCATGGGAGAATAAGCCAGAAGCCTTTCTTGAACCCATTTGTCCAAAATCCACAGTTCTCTCTTTCATAAATATAAACGTAAACGCGTACGCGACCTATCAGATTTCCATGTTCCCGCCGCCTGTTTCTTCCTATTAACCCCATTTCGTTTCCCCCTTTGCTATATTCCTCTCTCTCTCTCTGAATGGTCATGACTTCAACGCTGCTCGTTAAGTGAGGAAGCTCATATATAGAGTAAATCATCTTAAGAAGAAGAAGAAGAAGAGGAAACAGAGCCTCTCTCTCTCTCTCTCTCTCTCTCTCTCTCTCGGTCCATCTATGGCCAAGTCAAAAAGCACCAAGAACAAGGTCTCTTACATTTCAGTCCCTTCTCAGATTATCAACTCTCTCTCTGCATCTTCTCTGCAATCCCTCCTTACTTCACCCAAGAAATCTTCAAGGAGCAAAGCTAGGTACTTGAGCTTTCTCACCAAGTACAGGAGCCCAAGTTTCTGGGTTTTCTTCCTCTTCCTCTTTGGATTTCTCGGCATGCTCAAGCTCGGCTTCAATTTAAACACTTTGATCTCCTTTTCTCCTTACCCATGTACCACAACCACAACCCACTTCCAGGCCTTGGTCTCCTCAAATGGGTATTTGAAATCACACATGAGTATTGCTTCAAATGAAAATGGTCAGAAAGCTGAGGTCTTTGATAGTTTGACTCATTCACTCCCCCTGATTCTAAAGGAGGAGGAGGAGCCCAAACCAGAACCGAACAGTGATAAGACAGTAAGTGAGTTCTGGAAGCAACCAGATGGTTTGGGGTATAGGCCATGCTTGGATTTCACCCGGGACTATCAGAAGGCGAGTGAGGTGACAGTCAAGGACAGGACTAAATACCTGATGGTTGTGGTTGCTGGAGGGCTGAACCAGCAAAGGAACCAGATTGTTGATGCTGTTGTTATTGCTAGGATTCTTGGGGCTGCTTTGGTCGTTCCCATCTTGCAAGTCAATGTCATCTGGGGAGATGAAAGGTACATCATGTTTCTTTCTCAGACAGATCACATTTATTAAGTTTCTGTTTTTCCCTCAATGTGTCATGATCCAATGTGCAACTTACAAATCTCGTATTTATAGCTCAGATGACTATTGAATCACTTCAGTCCCCAAATTTATTGAATCATGCTCTTTCCTTCCATCCTCATTTTACCTTCCTTTTCTTGAATAGCTCCGTATATGGTTAGGCTATTATTGTTGGACCTGACAGTTGTTTCCTGTGTTATTGATTTGTAATGGATGCAGTGAATTTTCTGATATATTTGATATGGAGCACTTCAAGAAAGTTCTTGCTGATGATGTCCGTATAGTTTCTTCACTGCCATCAACACATATAATGACAAGGCCAGTGGAGGAGAAACGGACTCCTCTTCATGTTTCTCCTAGTTGGATTCGGTCACGCTATCTCAAGAGGGTAAGAATCATTCCTTTATCTGTTCCTGCTTTGAACCAATCCTGCTGCTCTTGTTTTTCAGAAGATGGTAATAGGGAATTATAATAGAGAAATACGCATAGGCAGCTGTTAGAATGCTGTAGACATTGCCACAGGATTTGTTATTGTGGAGTTGAACTTATTTGTGGGCCTTGTGACGCACAAATAAGCTTGGTGTGGGGTGCATTCCTGAAAAAAGTACAACTTTCAAACAACTGCTGTTGGCATTCTTTTGGTTCACTAGTGTTACTGCAATGGGATGGAACATGTTCTAACTTGTTAGATTTATGCTCAAGCATGTGGTGATCAGTGATCACACAAATGAAGGTCCATTTCAAGTCAATGGCTAATTCTTAGCATCTATTTGTTAAAGATGGATGTTCTTGATAGATGAACAGTATGTGCTGCCTTTAAACTAGAAAAAAAAAAAAAAAAACTAGGGACAAGTTCATAGTTTTATGATTTCCTTTTTCCCTGTAGTTAAAGCAAAAAAGAAGAGTATTTTCTTTTAGGTCTATATCTGTAACATAATTTTTTTTTTCATCTCCACAGATTAAAAGAGAAGGGGTTTTGCTTCTAAGAGGCTTGGATTCAAGGCTCTCTAAGGATCTTCCTTCTGATCTTCAGAAGCTTCGATGCAAGGTAATATACTTAACAAGTTAATTTCCCCCCACAGGAGACACTTTGTTTCTTCTTTCTCCCTTGTATAATGACTTGACTTTTATCATATTCACAATGCCTTTATTTTTGTTGAATCAGTTTGTCTAACTATAGAGATGAAATGAGGTTCTTGAGACAGCTAATTCTAATATCTCCTTTGCTTGACTTCAGGTTGCTTTTCATGCATTGAGGTTTGCTCCTCCAATTTTGGGAATTGGCAACAAGCTTGCGGAGAGGATGCGTAGCAAGGGACCCTACCTTGCCCTTCATCTAAGAATGGAGAAGGATGTATGGGTAAGGACTGGTTGCCTTCCTGGTCTCAGTCATGAATACGATGAGATAGTAAACAGTGAAAGGATACAACGGCCTGAGCTCCTCACTGGACGATCAAACATGACTTACCACGAAAGAAAACTTGCTGGTCTCTGCCCTTTGAATTCCTTGGAAGTGACTAGGTAAGAACGTTCTAGCCATATACGCATTTGCTCATAGAAACTTACGAGCAGGTTTGTCAATAATCTTTTTTGATGTATCACAGTTATCTAACGGGGAAATTTTTTGTTTTAGGTTGCTAAAAGCTCTAGGAGCTCCTAAAGATGCAAGAATATATTGGGCTGGAGGGGAGCCACTGGGCGGAAAAGAAGCCTTGCTTCCATTAACCCGGGAATTTTCCCATTTTTACAACAAGGAAGATCTTGCTTTGCCTGGTGAGCTAGAACCTTTTGCAAAAAGAGCTTCTGTCATGGCTGCCATTGATTATATAGTTTCCGAGAACAGTGATGTCTTCATGCCGTCTCATGGGGGAAATATGGGTCATGCACTCCAGGTGTAGTAATTAATTTTGTGTTTAGATATATGCATGTGCTTGTGAAAGAAGTGTATTTACTTCTTGTATTTCCTAATTCGATTCACCAGCTGATTACCTAATTTTATGGGGCATTCCTTGACAAAAAGTGATGTATTCTTTTACAGGGACAACGTGCCTATGCTGGCCACAAGAAGTATATAACACCAGACAAAAGGCATATGCTTCCTTATTTTCTGGACTCTTTGCTCCCTGAAGCAGAGTTTAATAGGATCATAAAGGAGTTGCACCGTGATTCCTTAGGGCAGCCAGACATTCGTATTAGCAAAGTTGGAAGAGATGTTACAAAGTATCCCATCCCGGAGTGTATGTGCAGTGATTCTCATGCTCATCCCCAATTGTGAGTCAACGCTGAATTTTCCAGTATAGCAACTGCTGCATACTAAAATCGAAACTTCTCGATCAGCAAATCCTTGAATTTGAGCCCTTTGAAAAGTGGATATTCTCCAGGGCAGTGATGGTTCTTCGGATAGCCAATTTTTCAGAGCAACTGCGGTACTACCAATCATTGTGAGTTTTCTCACTTATTCTTCCATATTCCTTTGAGACTAATTCAAGCAAATCAAGAAGACGCGCCTTTAAGGCAATAGTCTATGGTTCTGTGCAAGGCAGAAAAGAGGGAAGAAGGCCTCATAAATTCTTTGATTCGTTTTAGGAACAATTCGTTTAGGATATAATTATAGTATTATACCATATTGGTTTCGTTAATTCTTTGTATTATAGAACAAGCATGTAATTAAATTAGTATATATAATCTAAAGTGATAATCTCTTGATCCGTCTCCCAATCTTACATGATGATAGAACTGATATCTTCTGCGGTTCTGCATGCAAAGCAATTTCTGGAATCTCTTCATGTCATTTTAATGTTATTTCGTGTCTGTAAACAAGAAACAGAAGTGTATTTATCTTTCTTAATGTCAACAAGAAGCATTTTACAATCAACAAGATATGGAAATAGTTTACATACCACACTCTTTATAACAATAAAAGGGATAAATGATGAAAGAAATTTTCAATATTTCATAATCAAATGCGTCGTAGATAGAATCTAGATAGAGATGCTATTAGGGACTCCCATTCCTGTGACCCCATGTTTTGAGGATGGTTTCGAAAGCTCATACGGAACAACCCCTGCTCCAACTCTGTTTCTGAGGCGAGTATCGCTATTCCTCATCAATTTTTTCTTCCAGTTTCTTCAAATTCCCCTTGAACCGCTCGAATGCAGCTTTTATTACAGGATTTTCATCCCAAGATAATTCAATCTTGTCACCGATGTACTCCTCATCACGTGAATGATTTGACAATACATCCAAGACAGCAGTCACTTTAGTTGCTTGAACTTTTGAAGGGAAGCAGTCTAGCAATGCAGATTCTGGTTTCTTTAAAAATGTCTTGGTAACCTCATGATATGGATCAGTTGGCATTTTGGTTCGAGCGATTGTAGGCCGGTTAGGGAAATATGCAGCATAAGTGTACTGACCAAAGTTCACAGCTGCATGATGACCAGATGTTACCCAAAGTATGGTTGTCAATTCATGAATGACATCTTCTTGGGTCTTCAAATTTGGCCACCATGGCTCGTCTTTTTTGTCTTGGTGGCCTTTGTTTCTAACTTCGTACCACCAAGCTTGAAGCTCTTGATCAAACTCAACACGTTTTGAATCTGTGTAGTAGTGGTTCACGTAGTCACTGACCCATTTCTTGATTGCATCCCAAAGAATGAGACCATCGTTTGCAAAAGGGTAGTCTTGGATTGTTAGCTTCAAACCGTGCTCAGCATCCCGTTTCTCAACTGCCATTCCCCTGAAAGCACAATGAGTAGTAGTTCGATCAAGTTTTGTTGATCAAGAATTATCAGATACATTGTTGATCAATTAGTAGCTAGTATAAACTTTCATCAGTTTTTTGAGTAGACATTCACTCTAGTAGTTATACCCTGAGAGAGTGAAAGTACCTTCTGATCAAATCTGCTGGTAAAGATTCCATGTCAAAGCGCCAGAGCTTGTCATTAGCAGCAGAACTAAGCTGCATGGAGTACTTTCCCGGTGAGAAGGTGCTCTCGATAATTCCATCTGCATTTATCAGGCTTTCTCTAGCCATAGAATTGATTTCTAATGTATACCGGAAGTGTGGATGTAGAAGCCTATAAATGGGATGCACTGCGCTTAATTGTCGATTCGCTGCAATTATGTATGGCTCTGTCGCACAATGAATCCTCAGCCTGCGAATCATATAGAAATTACATACACCAAGTACCTTACTCTCCATGTCATAGCACATATATGCAAATTACTCTCCATGTCATAGCACATATATGCAAATTTTCAAAGCCGAATTAGAGAATATCACTGCCTTGACTGGCAGTGGAACCATGAGGTGAAGTTAATATATTGCGTTTTCTTACCAGTGGACAACAAGTTGATGATAGGCAGAATCATGAGCACAGACATGGGCTTTAGCGAGCCAGCCGAGCCTCCAAAGCCAGCATTCAGTGCCATCCCAGCTTGGGGTGAAGACGTCCTTCCACTGTGTACGTGGGTCGGGACCAACCAGTGGGCGAGCGAGATCAATGGCAATAGGTCAGAGTGTGCCACCCTTGGTGAGGAAGAAGAGTGTTCGAGAAGCATACAATATGGTACCTTCAAGCTCTCTTACTCTGTTCACCTAAGGCAAGAGCAGATCATGGTAGTCTAACATAAACAGCTTCTCGGTTTTCAAGGCCTGCATTTCAAGTAAGATATATGCATGCATCGATCAGCCAGGAAAAAAAGTTAGAAAGTTGCATGATTAAAACAGATCAAACCAACTGCTGGCATGGTGTTTATAAATACCTCGTCGACAGTCATACAACCTTTGATCTCTTTCTCCACTAGTTCAGTTGTGATCAATGATTCAGGTGTGCCATAAATCTCGGGGTCAAGTTTGCTTTTTAAAGGCCATTCCTGCATGATCATATGCACCAAGACAAGAAAAATAGAACTTATTTTTGCCACAAAAGATACAAAATATTTTTAACCAATAAAAAACACACCCTAACTTGACGCTGTGACGTCGTTTATTAATGGATTGGTACATTTTTAAAATTTTTTTTTTAATTTATTGAAAAAAAAGAAACAAAAGAGTATATAAAGGAAGAGGGGGACATAGACTAAAACCTCTCTCGAAAAAAGAAGAACAACACAAAAACTTGTGATCTACTAAAGACAAAGAACAACGAAGAACATATTTGTTGCTGCTGCCTAATGAATTACAAATCAAAAAAACCAATATAAGATCAAGCTGTAATGGATTGGAACATCATTTGATCCTTCCCTTAGAAAAAAAAAATGCTCTAAATCCGCAAATTATGAAGAAAGCATGCATACCTTAACTAGTTCAATACTAAATGGATTAAGACCAGCAAGAGTTTGCCGAGAAAACTCTTCATCTCTAAACCAAGCAAATTTATCACCTGCAGTAGATAGAGGATAATCAAGAGGATGATCCAAAGCAACCTGTATAACTTGCTACAAAGAGCAGCAGACAGACATACGGTGAAGCATTTCGGGTTTTTCAAACAAGACAAGACTCCTTGCACCATCACTGATAGCCTTCAATAGCCTTGGTACCATTGACCTATCAAACTCGGTTGTTTTTAGAATAGGCAGGAGTGCGTCTCTTTCATGAAACAATGAATCTATTTCTGTGAATTGCTGAAAGTTTAGGTTGTGATGATGAAGGAGTAATGGCTCAAGCAGAGCACGCAAGGCGTGGATTACAGATGTCACACTGCCCTTCCCAAAAATGTCACTTGTTTCAACTCCGAGAAGGATTCATCTCTTGATACATACACATTGCTGCTCTTTTTTTTTCCGACAATGTGTCTGCGTTAATATCAATTATCAAAATAATTAAGATAAACTCATAAGAAAGCAAGTGTAGATGTATGTTCAATGTAAGAAACATTTCTTCATAAATTTAATTACTAGCTACGCATATAGTCATTTGAATTGATAGGAGGATTTCAGTTAGAGGTTACTACTCTTTTTAGTGGGGGGACGTCCAGTTCTGCAGCGCCTAGGGTAGGGGTGCTCTTTGCCGCCAAGGACGGGCCTAGCCAGTTCCTTTCTGTTATCTGGGTCTCCAAGATCATTATATGTATCATAATCGTAAATCCTATCCCATGTTTCTCTTTCGCCATTTCCATCTCCTCTCAAATTTTGCAGCTCAATTTCTCTTTGTCTCTTCAACCTAGGTGGTGTCTCCGATGGCAAGTATCACTGATACGTACAGATTAATTTACATTACATGATTAAACATTTTACTTGCTGCGTGCATGTCACCATGGTAATATAAACAGAAAATATATATAAGAAAACAAATTCATTGATCGATCACTGTCCAGTTGTACCATTTGGTTCATATCCTAATTAATTAGACGTCGGTAAGCAGCTGCATGCAGACTGTTTAAGCAATTACGTGGGAGTAAGAAGCTATAGCTAGCTAGCTTACCTTGTTGGTGAAGAAGAGTCTCTTATCTGAGTTGTCATACATGGAATGAACCCAGGAGTTACAAGCAAGACTAAGACAGCCATTGGGGAAACCGTGGAGCTGAATAGTCTGGATATAAATCTCCTTGTGGTGCTGATTCTGAACCTGAATGGCTCCAACCTCTCCAAAATCTGGTGGGATTCTCAACTCACTCTCATACTCGTCAACACTTGTGCTTGCTTTATGTGCGTACCCCTTGAATCCTTGATCACCTCTTTCTCTAACCCCGTCCCTACAACAAACCCGTCATTAATTTGCGATCAAATTGCTACATCCTTTTTGTAATTAAAAAGATCGAGGAGTTCGTTACCGTCTAACACAACAAGAATCTAAAAGAATATATAGCTATTTGAGCTTGAGGAGGGATCTCATCAAACTAAGACAAGGCGAGGTTGATAGCGACCGAAACCGGGCGTTTCAATTAAAAACCCTTTTGTGTCAATTGTAGTATGTAGCAAATAAGAGTATCGTTATAAAAGACGGGGATTGAGGGTATCTTTACAATTACGTTAATTACAAAACAAGATAAAACAAAATATTATAGTACTAGAGATATGGGGTTTTGTGATTATAAACAAGAGAAAATAAAGAAATAAAATAAAGCAGAAAAGATCAAATGGATGAGATGTTAGAGACTTGGAAATCCACTGCCAAGTATGTTTTAAGACATGTTAATAACCAAAGATTCAATCATTAAGTCACAAATCGGTATCAATCAAGAACAAACCGTGAACGTACTGCGTAAGTTCTTATTACTTCCCTTGAATACTGAAGCAAGATGAACGCCCCATTACTAAGCCTTTAGAATAACCAATCAAGGTATAGACGCTATCCTATCAACAAATTATTCTAAGCATTAAGATCAATGAAAGTGATTGAACAAGTATGCAAAACTAGTGTGGAACGCCTACCTAGCATTCAATCCTTTTTATTTGGTTTCACCTATTGTCCTATAGGTTTCACTACTTTGAAACATGCTTTTTAACAGTTTAGGAGATTAAACAACCTAATTCTAGCTCCACTCACAAGTTCATAATGTTCTATGTTGCGCATACATGAACATAAACAAGCAAGAGTTCCCTATAAACCAAAACCAAATAAACAATTTGAAAGACTCAATAATTCGAAACCAAGGTTCAAAACAATATCTAAAACATTCTTGGGGTTTCAAACCTTGCCCTTAATTAAGAGAATTCAGCCACACCTGGCGGCAAAATCACACAAGGAGAATAAAAGATGACAAAGGAAAGGTAAACCGTAGATGATGGAGAGATCAATGATGGCTTGGCGACTTCCTTGTGCGAGTCCGCAACTATAGAGGTTCTGATGATGATGAGATCGCTGCCCTCCTCTCTAATCTTCCCGTCCTCCCTTCCTTTCTGCTGTGGTTAAGGTTAAGAAACCCTCAAAACTCGTCCACGGGCTTGCTAATGTGGTCTGGGCCTTAAAATAGAAGTTTTGGTCCAAATCAGAAATTCGGGCAGACTGACCTTTGGCAACTCAAATGGTCATAACTTCTTCTCCAAAATAGGTATTGACGATCCGTAAAAAGTTCTGGAAAGTAAACTCTTGTAGCTTTCTATTGATATATGGCACATCTCCTGGATCGTTGTGAGTTAATCACAATCGTCTGTCAAAGTTAACTGACGATTTCTGGCAGATTTTCTGATTTCTTTCCTTGCACAACATGGATTCCTTTTCCTTCAAGATTTCTTCTCTTTCGTCTCTTTTGGGCTCCTCGGCTTTATTTATGACCTAAAAACACAAACTTAGTTAATATGAATATTGTTAAGGGAATTACATAGCTAAATAGGGTCGGAAATACATTATAAACGTAACACTTTGTGCTCCTATCAGAGGTTAGAGAATGAACATTTAATTTGTTGAATACTTTGTTTTGCTTTGGCTACTTGTGGAATTTAGCTCGAACTAATATGATTTTATGGCAAGTTTCTCCATGTTTTTATGGTAAAAGATGCAGGAACCGAAGAACTTATCCAATTTACTATATATCTATTAGTTGTCGTACTGTTCATGGGAACAGTGCAGGAACAGTGCACTTCCAGGTTTTGCCTCTGGTTTGGGTATGTGTACGTAAGTCCGCCTTTGGCCTTCTTGATCTCTTGCCAAGTGTCCTTTCGCGAGTCTTCTTGCTTCTTCTTGCCATATCTCAGTGCGACAGAGAGAAACGAAAGTCCTAGAAAAGGTGAGAGAGAAAAGAGCAGCGAAAGAAGGCTATCGATTTTGGGTTTGAGCAATTCCATAATATATGCTCATGTTGCCACATGTATCTTAATGATAACCAAATTGACTGAAATTTTACAAAGATGATCTATACATTAGTATCTAGAGACTAGACGATAGAGATGTGAAAATTCAATTGAAAAGTGGAAATCCGCACCGTAAGAATAAATAAGGACATCCTTAGCCAAGAAAGCCTATATATATACATACAGAGAGGAACCACACGCCCTTAAAGTGCGGACGTCCCTCCGTTCTTCACTGATGGCGTCGACGATGCAGCGCCTCGATCCAACCAAGCGGACTCCAATGGTGTCCCCGATCACTTTCTCTCCCCAGCGAGATCAATTTGAAGGTCTGGCTCCACCAAATATATATATGCATGCTTTGATCAATCCTCCTTACTCCATCATTATTCAATTAACGCCGAGTCCATATACATTAATTATATAAGCAATTTGAGTTACTATAAGAAGATATGGATCTAGAAATAAAATATACGTATGTTAAGAAAAGAAAAGTAGGTAAAGTAGGTGCATATGTGCCTCATCATTTGGCCCTTCGGCCCTAGCCCGCCCTAAAACCCGTCCTACCCTCTAAGGCCGAAACCCTATCCGACCCTCCATTAGGGCGGGCCGGCCCTAGCCCTTCTCAAATAGGGTAGGGCAAGGGTTTAGCAAATGAAACCCGACCCTCCCTTATTGAGCCCTTTAGGGCCAAATCCGACCTAACCCTAAAAGCTCACCCTAAAAGCCCACTCTTTAGGCCCTAATAAATTTCTTATTTTTTCTATTGTTTTAATATGTCTCTTATTTTTTATATATAACACAACTAATCTTATTTTTTGTAATTAATTTTGCTAGCTTTATTTCTTTGATTTCATTTTGCTTTGTTGAATAACGATTGAATTTGATGATTTAGAGAGAATTCATGAGATATATGAGTATAACCATTTAGACTAATATTTATAGATATATGTCCTAAGTTAAGTATAATGTATATGCATGTATATATGTTAAATATGACTACAAAATAGAATGGATTGCATATAAGTGATATAATCCTTAAGCTAAATTGTGAGAAAAACAAATAAAACTAGCCAATCTTGGCCTTATTTAGCCCTATTTAAAGAGTCGGCCCTTTTAACCCTAATAAAATAGGCCGTTAGGGTGGGTAAGGGCTTGCATATTCAAGCCTCGGCCCTACCCTACACTACCAGAAGAAAGGCTTTAGCCGACGAAAATAAAAAAACCAGGATTTTTTCGTCGGCTAAAGTCCACTTTAGCCGACGAAATTTTCCTTCAATTTCGTCAGCTAATTTACATTTTCGTCGGCTATGGTCAACTTTAGCCGACGAAATTAAAATTTCATCGGCGAAAGAATTTATTTCGTCGGCTAAAGTTCACAGACTATAGCCGACGATTTTAAACATTCTTTAGCCGACGAAATTAAAATTTCATCGGCTAAAGTGCTTTATATTTGCAGTTCTGGACAGCAGCTCATCTAGGAAAAAAAAACGGAAGAAAAAGTTTGGGTGTTGTCGAAATCTGTCCATAATTAGTTTGTGGAGCACTACGCCAATAAGTGCAACAAACGACACTTTTCACACAACGGTACACAATTGCAGAGTTGTACAAATTTCAAAAATGCTTCATACAATGTTCAAAAACATTCATCCGTTGTGTGGATAATCTGAGATAATTCCAGTTTTTTTTCCTTAAACTAGTACAACACTTTAGACAATATTTTGTTGTCTGAATGAAGATAAAAATGAGGTCCATTTTGCTTTTAACCCTACTCTAGTTTGACAGATAACTGGGTGTTGTTACACAACAGTGAAACAAATAAATGTTGTGTGAATGTATACAATTTAAACTATCACACAATACTTTTTATACATCTGTTGTACGATATATCTCTCATGCCAGGTTGCAGACTTCTAGTTTTAAAATTGCTCTTACATCCTCTGAAAACCTAAATTTTTTGTGAAGGATAGCCTTGGTGGTTTTGATGTAACGACGGAACACTCAAACTTGTTGTGTGAGATTATAGTATTTTAAACAATCACACAACGACTTTTCAGTTTTGGTTGTATAATGTATTTTCGTGTCACGATGAAGCCCTTCTCTTACATTTGGCAATACTACTTTAAGTTCTTCATCCCACAACAATCAACTAAGAAATGTTGTGTGAAGGTATATCACACAATTGTTTTCAATATTACGTTGTAACCTCTAACCCCTAAAATACCCTAAACCCTAAAAAATCCTAATAAATTTCCTATTGTAGTGCCACAACGGTTCTTTTTTAATACTGATGTGTGATGTAAAATTAATATTGTTGAATTTATGGTTGACCGAGTTAATCGATACCCAAACGTTTCTGAAAATTTGTGAATTTTGTTACACTGCTATACTTCACTATCATAATTATATCAAACGGTTGAATTTTCATGATTTTAGTCCTAAACATCTATATCACAATCAACCTACTAATGAGATATAACTTGTTTACTATATGGCACATAATATGACATAACATGTGTAGTACATATTATATAAACGTATGTTTATCTAGAGAGACACTATTGAGGAAATGAAATTTTGAAAATCGAACCGTATAGACATGTTTACGATATTGAAGCATGATTGTGGTAGAAATGTTATCAATTTTCGGTATTACATGAGTGTCGATCGATACGGTCAACTCTAATTACACTTACTTTCACTATGGGGAGCCAAATCATCATGATATAATTGACACCAACTTCTTATATGAGTTCATGCATAATAACCATGTGATTATACGAGTGTCGACAAAATCAAAAAAAATATTTAGAG
The DNA here is from genome assembly GCF_000184155.1 of Fragaria vesca subsp. vesca. NCBI lineage: Eukaryota > Viridiplantae > Streptophyta > Magnoliopsida > Rosales > Rosaceae > Fragaria > Fragaria vesca. The sequence goes on from NC_020497.1 coordinate 1,120,890, forward strand.
TATTGCATTTCGACGTGTTTTCGTATGACGAGTCTCCCATATTTAGACAACTCTTAATGCTTTTATGCGTTGTGTGAGTGAAAACTAGGGTTATTTTAAAGAGTGACTCGTTAGAATGAAAAGTAGCGGGAAATTTTCCGCCCTCACAATTAAGTGAATGTCTCTATTTTCTTTCTTCTCAGACAACATAAAATATGCAATTTATGTTGTCTGATTTGTAAAAATGGATAGGGAA
>NC_020497.1:1121144-1136111 GCF_000184155.1 Fragaria vesca subsp. vesca
ATACACACTTAATTTCACACACACACACACACACTCACTCACCGTTCTCACCTATCATATATTGCGCACGAGTGCGTCACCTACATGAAGTTGTATTTAGGAGCGTTGAAGAAAACTCCGCAAACCATACCGGTAGATGTACCGAAGTTCAATCTTTTCATACTCTCCAGTGATGTTGAAGTTTATGGAATTTTGCCATACTCCTACAAGTTGCAACCACATGAGCTAGTCATTGCCCCCTGGTGGGTATTGATTAACTGTCCAGAAGTTGAATACTGAAAAGACATCCATCTACATTGTCCAGGCATTCAAGGTGATCTCGAGTATCACAACAGGGAGTTCGCAAATTATTTTGGCGGCTGGGTACGTAATTCAATATTTCTGTACGTGTTTATGTTTATTGCATAATTATCCATATTTACAGTTGAATGGTTGGTTGCAGATGAATCATATTCAATTTGATGGTCACCCAAATTGGTCGCACGAGCTAAGACTTCTAGCGATGAAGCCGATAATGTCAAGAGTTTATCCGATGTGCAAGGTGAATGGCGTGCAATTTATATGTGAGCAGAGAGACAGCAGACAGAGAACACAGAATTCTGGGGTGATGGCGCATGGTGGGCGGAATGGAGTTGACTATTACGGTGTTCTCCATTCAGTGGTGGAACTCGTTTATAGGCAAGGCATGACAGTGCACCTCTTCAAGTGTAGATGGTTTGATATTAAACCGCAGAGCATGAAGACCGATCAGTACGGAATATTATCGGTGAACATTGCTACAAGTTGTTACGAAAATGACCCGTTCGTTTTTGCCACATCGGTAAAACAAGTGTTTTATCTTGATGACCTTGCTAAGGGTGACGCGTGGAAAGTAGTCAACCTTGTGCACCCTCGAAACATTTACCGAGCGGCTACACTTGGAGAGGCCGAAGACGAGGAAGAAGATGTTGCGTATCAAGAGCCCAACGCAATAGGTTTCCTAACTCCTCTACCGTTCGCCTTAATAATTTTAAAGCGGGTCGTTCGGTGCGAATTCGTGATGAAGAGCCAAGGCTTATTGATGTTGATCCTAATCAAGAAACAGACGAAGACTCTGGCGATGAGGAAATGCATAGATTACCAGAAATTAATTCTGACACCGAAGAAGACTCATCGGATGATACCGATTACGAGCTTTAATTTTAATTTAGAGGACGTAATACATTAATTTGTAATTAAAAAGAATGTATTACCTTTATAGTTTACATATGTTGAATTCATATTTCTGTTATTTTATATGAATTTTGGTGATATATGAACATGAAGTGAGTATGGTTTACATTAAACCTTCAGTTTTTTTAATGTATTTTTTATACTTTAGCTGACGAAATACACCATAATTCGTCGGCCTAAACCATCTTAGCCGACGAATTATAGTATATTTCGTCGGCTAAAACCATCTTAGCCGACGAATTATATTATAAGTCGTCGGTTAAGATCAGTTTAGCCGACGAATACTTTAATATTTCGTCGGCTTTATTTATTTTTTTATTACATACTATAGCCGACGAATATATTAGGGTATTCGTCGGCTAAACCCTAAAATTTTTCTATTACATACTATAGCCCTATCTTCGGTGGTTATTTTCCGTAAAATTTTTATACGACTTATTGCGTCTCATCAATTTGAAACTATTTTCAGTTGAAGGTCCAGCCAAAATACAAAATTTAGACGGTCCAACGACCTTTTCTGTGCATTTAGGGGTTTGACTTACGGGATTGACCGTCCGGATCGAGCCCTTAACCTTGTTAGATCAAGTTGAATTTTTGCCCATACATGTATTGTGTCATGATGGTCAGATTTGACGGTCAGATTTTCGTTTCTCAAGTTTGATCATCACAATCATAACATGCCTACTAATGTTGTATAACTTGTTTACGAAGTGTTAAGTAAATGTTCCGTTTCAAAACCAAACTATACGTAAAACATTCAAACGCAAAAAAGTCGTGAAATAAGATATGATCAGAATGGTGAAATACGTCCACGGTTGAAAAATCACAGTATTCCGGTAAAGGTTTGGTGCCGATAATTGTGGTCAGTGCAATTTTTCATTCTTTCTCCCTATGAGTAGCCCTATCTTAAGTGGTTATTTTGCGTAAAATTTTTATACGACTTGTTGCGTCTCATCGGTTTGAAACTATTTTCAGTTGAAGGTCCGGCCAAAATACGTAATTTAGACGGTCCAATGACCTTTTCCGTGTGTTTAGTGGTTTGACTTAACGGATTGACCGTCCAGATCGAGCCCTTAACCTTGTCGGATCAAGTTGAATTTTTTCCCATACATGTATTTTATCATGATGGTCAGATCTGACGGTCGGATTTTCGTTTCTCAAGTTTGATCATCACAATCACAATTTGCCGAATGTATAAAAAGTACTAGAGCTGACGAAGTTCAAAGGTTTAGCCGACGAATTTCAAAGATTTAGCCGACGAATTTCAAAGGTTTAGCCGACGAATTTGATCTTAACCGACGAGATTATTATCTTAGCCGACGAGATTATTATCTTTAGTCGACGAAATAATAATTTCGTCGCCTAAAGTTGTCGGGTATAGAGACGAACACCCAACGCTCGACAGCAGAAAAACCCTAGCCTCCTCTTCTGCCTCCTTCGCCTCCTCTCCCTCTCCCGGTCTCCGCCTCCTCTCTCTCCCTCTCTGGGTCTCCGCCTCCTCCCTCTCCCTCTCCCGGTCTCTGCCTCCTCTCCCTCTCCCTCTCCCAGTTTCCCTCTCCCTCTCCCGGTCGCCGCCCTCTCCCTCTCCCTCTCCCGGTCGCCCTCTGCTGCTCGCCTGCTCCGGCCCTCCCTCCTCCTGCTGCTGCTCCGGTCTTCCTTCCTCCTCCTGCTGCTCCAGCCCTCCCTCCTCCTCCTCCTGCTCCGGTCCTCCCTCCTCCTCCTGCTGCTCTAGCCTCGAGCCCTCCCTCCTCCTCAAGTACGTACATTTCTGTGTCACATTTCATTTTGTGTTTGCTTTGATTTTCCGGTCAATTGCAATGTTGTGGTGTTGTTAGGAAGTGTATATTTTTATTTAGGAAGTGTATATTTGTATTTAGTATTTTGTGTTTGCTTTGATTTTCCGGTCAATTGCAATGTTGTGGTATTGTTAGGAAGTGTATATTTTTATTTAGGAAGTGTATATTTGTATTTAGTATTTTTAGGAAGTGTATATTTTTATTTAGGAAGTGTATATTTAGGAAGTGTATATTTTTATTTAGGAAGTGTATATTTGTATTTAGTATTTAGGAAGTGTATATTTGTATTTAGGAAGTGTAAATTTGTATTTAGGAAGTGTATATTTTTTTTTGTTGACTAATTGAATGGGTTTACATTGTTTGATTTTGTGGTGTTGTTACGAATATGAAAATAAGCATGAAACTGACATCCTCTTCTTGTCATGAAATATAAATCTAAAAGTTAGGACCTTAAAAAATTAATTTTTAAAAGTTACAAATGTAAATTTTTATTTTATTTTTTTCAAAAGGCTCTCGCTCCATAGCCTCAGCTACGCCTTAACCTTTTAAAACATTGGCCTTGGTTCAAATTAATATTTTAAACAGGATGAGCGGTAATATTAGATCGACGAAGGGTTTGAAGGGCCAAAGGTCCGAATCGTCTGAGGGAACCTCTAGCAACCCTCAAACGTCGTTTCAGGGCCCCATGACAGCCAGATGCGCGACCCTTTTGCAAACGGCGCAGAGGCAGCTAGAGGTGCCCCCTTCATCGAGGTAGCGGGGCGTCCCTCATTCCTCGAGGCAGTTGTGGCCTCAGACCCAGACGGAGGTGTTTGCACCCTGTATGCCTGAGATACACCGGGCGCCCACTCCAGGTCCTACTTCTTCGGATAGTGAGTCATCTGGGGTACAGATGCCGCCGCCTCATCTGTTCCTTCCGCGGATGATACCGGCCTTACATGTAGTCGATAGCTCAGGGACGCCGATTTATCCACTGCCCCCGCTAGTGTCTCCATCAGTGGCGTACCGGTTCGTGCCTTTTGATACGCCTCTTATTTCCGCGAGGGTATCATCATCGGCGACAGAGACGGAATCCGTCGCGTCCGTCGCATCGCCCTCAGGTAATGAAAGATGAATGATTTGTTTTCTTATAATTCTCTGATTTTAATAATCAATTTGGTTTATCATGTGATAGGCACCGTTGGAGCGAAGCCGGCAAAGAAGAAGAGAGGCCCCGTCACAGGGAATGCTCTCGAGAAGATCGTCGGTACCTCAGGGAGGATCGTCATCCGTACTGACGGGGATGACAACATAGTATCGGACGGGAAGTCGAAGACGTACTCCGGTCGTGTGGGAGCGCTCATTAGGGATAGAGTCCCTCTGTTGTGGTCAGACTGGGGCGAGGTCCAGCAGGAGGTTAAGGACATGGTCCACAACGCGATGTCGGTGAGTTTACAAAATGCCTCAATAATATTATGTATTACATTGTTGGTTTCTCGAAAAACTAAACTAATAAACGGTTAAATGCAGGTGTGGTTTGAGGTTCCCGAGCACTTGAAGAGCAGCTGGGCGGACGTTGTGCATGGGGGAAGGTACGTTGGGAAGTTAATGAAAAAACAAAATTGTATGTGATATTAATAATATTTCTAATATTTTTGTTGTATCTGTAGGTACAAGGAGTGGAAGAACGAGTTACGGACCCACTGGACTACGCACGGGAACGCACGTTCTGGTACCCCTGTTGAGTTCTAGTACAGGGAGTACGAGTGGCGTTGGCTTCTGACATCAGAATTCAACAACCCTCGTAAACAGGTATTTAAAAAAATTAATTAGTTAATTTGTCATTAAGTACGTGCGTTTTTAAATATTTTACTAATAGTTTATTTTTTTCTTTGAAGGCCGTTTCCCGGGCGAACTCTCAGGATCGGCAACGCAACACAAGGAACCATCGTGCCGGTTCTAGACCGTTCGCAGTCTTCATGGAGAGGCGGCCAGGGAACATTCAGAAGTCAACCAGTACGTCTATACGTACGAGAAGGCATATCCTGACGCCCAGGAGGATATTGTAAGTTATGTTATGTTTTTAAATTTTTAATTTTATTTATATATATATATGTCAAAATGTTAATTAATAATTTTTTCCTATTCAATTAGGCGAAGGTGAGGGAGGCTAGTGACGAGGTGATGAGTGCTATAGTGAGGGAGACATGACCGGACACGCAGGAGGAAGAGATGTCCGAAGCCATGTCTCGGATCGACACTTCGGATCCGATTGTTGGGGCGAGGATCATGGACACAGCCTTCCCACCGCGAGCAAACAACTTCTACTGTCGGGGTCTAGGAAAGAAGGGCGAGGGGGTCCTGAAGACCACTCCAGGATTTCAACGAAAGGCAGCCTCGACCAGCAGCAGGACCACGACCACTAAGACGACTTAGCTAGAGTCGGAAGTTCAGAGACTACGGGAACAACAAGCTGCTCAGGTTGCTTATAATGCCGCGCATGCAGCCTATGTTGCCGAGATACATGCCATCCAGCAGGCCCAGCAGCAGCAGATGTTAGCTTAATTTTGTTGACTTTGACCGAGCCCTACCCGACTTTACTCTAAACCCTAAATTTTAGGGTAGAGCTGAACATGATGACCCCTAGGTGCATACATAGCTAGCTAGCTAGTTGTAAATTAAGAAAGATGAACTCGATCATCAGCATGTTATTATTATTATTATTATTTTTGAAAAAATAATCAGTATGTTATTGATCTAGGAACTCGTCATGTACGTAGTATTTGAATATTTGATATATGCAAAACATGCAAGTGGTATATATGCACCGGCCTCAACTAGTCAACTAGACATAATTATAAGAGATCGATATATTATCTCAGTGATCATCGAAAACAACATTTAAACGTAACTCTTACATCATCAAGTCTATAAACTATATAAATATATATATATATATTCAAGGACGGAACCAGGAATCGAAAGTGGGTTGGGCTAATTTTCACACAGCACACTTACAAAATATTTTTTGAGGTATTCTAAATGAAGTTGGATTAGCAGAGAGAGAAAGAAAGTTGATGAAAACGAAGAGACAAAAGGTTGCCTGCCTACAGCTGAGTTTAAGAGACATTGGGGATAGAAAATCTGTATTAAGCAAAGAAGCTAAGAAGACTGCATGTATATATAAATGATATGATCAGTTTTGACTTTTGAAGCAGGAAATCAAAAGAATACGAAACTATTCTTGAAATAACCTACATGCTAGCAAGAATGATGCGAATATAGCCGATAGCACAAGAACGATGCAGAGATGGAAAACATGTCCCCAGTTGAATCAACAAGGAAATCACAAGAACTTTGTTGTGGATATGTCATATATGGTATGGCAGTAGTAACTATTAGAATCTTGGACAGCCAATTTGGCTTCATTGCATTTTTAAGGTTAAGGATTGTCATCATTATATAATCCTCATAGCAACAATATTCTCTGTGTTGCTGAGTTGAAAAGGTATCCAGAGATAAAGTACAGAAGCGGCGAGAATATGTACCCAGGTAAATAAGACATTATTATTATTATTTTTTCATTGGGCTGGGCTGGGCTATGATATATATATACCTAGGGATTTTTTGGCCCAATTTTCGGTTGGGCTGTAGCCATACAGCCTTTGCTGTAGTTACGTCCCTGTATATATTGTTAGCCAAGATAGGTGTACGTGAAATTGCATGCAAATGGATCTTTATGCCAAATCTTAATTATGGAGAGATGTGATCGAAAATAATTAGCCAAGTAGAAGTGGCTCACTGGGGTCAAGCTGTGCGCTAACAAGTTCCAGAATAAATGATTTGCCGAGAAAGTAGTGGTCGAAGTGCCGAGTGAAACCTATGGCGGACATGAACCCTCCCGCAGTTACTTTGACTTTAACCACTGCTTTTATCGTAATCATTGCTTGTTCATCATCATCATCAGCATCATGATCACCAGCACGTAATATCTTCATCCAAGAATTCATTACAAGATGATCAGAATCAGATCGAGTTGGCCGGAATCAAGAGGAAACTAGCTTTTGCTCTCGCTTGCCTGGTGGTTTTCTCAGTCTACATGTTTTTGCGAATCTTGCGTATTTATAGAGGGATCGGAAGTAGTAGACAGTACGACATTTATTTTTCTTTTTATTTTATTTTTAATTTGGCAATGAGGACTTATAGTCAATTAGTAACAAGTATAATAAGCTTGACTCATCAACTATATAATTGTCGTACTCACATGCAGCATGTGTTACAGGTCGGATTAGAGTGCCTAATTGTACTCGTCTAAGTCCTTTTATAATTTTATACTTACCGATGGCCACAATGGCGTAGCTTGGAATTTTGGACTAGTGGTGCACAAATAATAAATAATAATAATAAAATTAAATTTTTATCTACTATGTACGACTATGATATATCATGTTCTGAAATCTTTACATGAAAGTCTCATTGTCAATAATAGTAAAAATGTCATTCTCAATATATGAAATCAATTAATCATTCTTAAATTGGTTACTCATTCAGCGTACGCCTTTACAATGTTCATAGCATGATTATTTATTCTTAAAAAGTATGTGAACATAATAATGTTTATTTGACCGCAATAACAGTTGGCAAAAAATATGGTATTTCAAAATATTTATCTTATTATTGGACTTCAAATTTTATTACTAAGAGGAGTGGGAAAAGAAGAAGCCAAAATTTTTATATATTGTTTCAGTAAGAATTATCGAGAGAATGAAATATAGTAAAAAGAATAGAGAACTGTATCTTATTCATTGATATTAGAGCCCTTATATATGGATTACATAGCACCATATGGTGTTGTACAAGAAAACATATCTTTGATATCCTATCTCTATACGGAATCAATATTCCTTGTTTAACTAGCATTAGACCGAGACACACATATGTGCAATATTCCTGCAACACTCCCCCTTATGCCGCATGTCTTTATGCTGATTGGTGCATACCATGTTGCCTCATTAAAAACATTGCTAAGTAACAAAAACTCTGTGAGAAAAACTAAACCTTGGTCAAAGGACAAAAAGAGCATAACACACCGATGCTACTTCATTGAGAACTTGAACATGTAATGCTCTCCTTAATCGGAGAGACTTGATAACTTTTGCATTCTAATACTCTTCACATGCTTCTCAAAAGTAGACTTAGGTAAAGACTTAGTAAATAAATTTGCCACATTTCCTTCGGAACTCACTTGGTTCACTTGAATGTTAAGGAATGCTTGTTGTTGTTGATTGTAGAAGAACTTAGGTGAAATATGCTTTGTATTGTCACCCTTGATAAAACCAAGCTTCATCTACACGATGCAAGCTGCATTGTCTTCATAAATGCATGTAGGTTTATCGGTTGTAGATCTTAATCCACTAGTTCTTCTAATGTGTCTAATGATTAATCTCAACCATACACATTCTCTAACAGCTTCATGTAGAGCAATGTTCTCTGCATGATTTAAGGATGTCGCCACAAGTGTCTGCTTAGTAAACCTCCAAGATATCACTGTATTTCCAATGATAAACACATAACCAGTTTGACAACGTCCCTTATGAGGAACAGACAAGTATCCTGCATCACCGAAACCCACCAACACATTGTTTGGTGTTTCAGCATAGTGAACGATGGCGGTGGCTGTCCAGTCACTGATCCAATCAGTACTGTGATCCTCTAGTGCCGCAAATCCATTTGCGATCTCTGATTTTTCATAGGGAAATAACAATCCCAAGTCAATGGTGTCTTTGAGATACTGAAAGATATTCTTTACACCGTTCCTATGACGTTGGGTTGGTGTAGAAGTAAATCTAGCTAACAAGTTTACTGAGAAGGCAATGTCTGATCGAGTGCATTGAGCCAAGTACAATAACGCACATATTGCATTAAGGTAAGGAACCTCCGGTCCTAGAACCACTTCGTCGTCATATTTCGGACGGAATGGATCTTTCATTATATCCAAACTTCGACCAATTATGGGAGTGCTAACAAGGTGCATCTTGTCCATATTAAATTGTCTGATCATCTTTTAGATATATGCAGACTAGTGGATAAGAATTCCACAGACTCGGTGCTCTAGCTTAAGGTCTAGGCAAAATCGAGTCTTCCCAAGATCCTTCATCTCAAACTCGGATTTCAGATAAGTTGCGGTTTCTCTGATCACATTAAGAGTACCGATTATATTCATGTCATCGACATAACAACTACTATTGCAAATCCGGAACTTGTTCTCTTTATGAACATGCAAGGTTAGAGTTCATCTTTCTTATATCCCTTCCGAATCAAATAGTCACTTAGATGAGTATACCACATTCGTCCGTATTGCTTCAATCCATAAAGTGAGCGTTACAACCTTATACCAAACGCATAAGGTTTGGTATCATCCTCCGTGGTTTAGAATCACTTGATTTGTGCAACGAAATATCATCTGGTACTTTCATGTATATCTCTGAATTTAGATCCCCATAGAGATATGCCGTAACCACATCCATAAGCTGCATGCTCAGTTTTTCAGACACTACCAAACTAACTAAGTAGCAAAAAGTTATAACGTCCATTACGAGAGAATATGTTTCCTCATAATCTATTCCAGGGCGTTGTGAGAGACCTTGCGCCACAAGACATGCCTTATACCGAGGCACCTCATTCTTCTCATTACGCTTTCTAACAAAGACCCATTTATGTCCTACAAGCTTTACATTTGGCGGAGTTAACACTACTAGGCCAAAGACTTGTCGCTTTGCTAGAGAATCTAATTCTGCCTGGATAGATAGCATATTTCCATTTAGGCCAATCTGCTCTACGTTGACACTCTGCAACGGAGCGTGGTTTGATGTCATCGTGCTCTATGATCTCTTGAGCCACAGAATACGCAAATACATCATCGATGTGCATGGATGATCGGTCTAACAAATCATAAGTGTTCTCATAACACATTGATATTTCTTTGTTCTCTGATATCAACGAAGATCCTAAGGCGTCATAACAACATCAATTCATGGACATAACTATAGTCAGAGATAATATCATGAGAAGGGTTCTCAATATCAATGATTAGAGGATTGGACAATGCCTTGTCTGTCCATTTCTAATTTCTCGGACGCGTGTCAATCGAACCAAATGGCCTCCCCCTTTTCTTCTGAGGAGCCACGGCCTCCACCCCTCCACTAGGGTCGGCGGCGCCGTAACCGACAGTGGCAATGCCGAATCCTGGGGTGGTCCTGCCCTTTGAAGGGACTTCTAGCCTTGCAGGTACATTTGCAGTTGATATATCTAATCTCGTCACTTTCACAATCTCAGAGAAAGAGTCGATCAGGCATCGAATCTGCTACATTTGCAGTTGATATATGTTTCACTTCACTTTCTGTTGTGATGTGCGAGGATCATAAAGAGACTGTTAGTTTTTAGAAGTGGCTATGATACCACTGTTAGAAATTGTTGTGGGTTTATACCACTATTAGAATTTGTGGTTACCACAAGAGTTTATGCGAAAGCTTTTAGTATATGACGGGGTAGGACAATGATTTTAGGACTTTGGTATTTAGGAGCTAGACTTGGTATTAACTAGGACAAGTAGTTTAGACCAACTAGTTTTGGAGGATAAGAGGAGATGGTAGTATAGAGGATATGGAATAGAGGAGGATAGTTTACAAGCATGCTTCAAAGTAATTTCATTCACTCATGAGTTTGTTACAACTTGATTACAAGAGACCATGCATATTTATAGGACTTCTATGCCGACCTTGTCACTATGCCACCGACCTAGTTGACATTTCTAGATACATCTATCTAGCAACTTAGTTAACAACATGCATGATTAGTCTAGATGTTTTCACACTAGCTAGCTAATGTACATGATCATTAATCTAGTAACTCTAGACTTCCATTCAATATCTAGATTTCTCTAGATTATGTTTTATCAATGGATAGGTCCACAAATATCACCTTGGATACGATGCAAGAATGATATGTTCTCTGTGTTCGATTTAGCAAAGGAGTGTCTCACTCTAAGTTTAGCTAAAGAGCAAGCTTTACAAAACAAACGATGAGCGAAGGAAAAAGCCATCGACGCATCAGGGGAAGGTCAGTCCGCCTTGATTGCTCGAGGACGTGGCCGAACAACGTCCAAGATGTCGGAGCCATGGGTAGGTGACTTCAATGTCACCCAGTGACCGCCATTTACAACTATGGCGCCATCACCATACTACTCTTTGGTGATACTTGTTCCTAAATGTTTTCATTTTGAGAGGAAGAAGGGATGTCCATGAGAATTTTGCAGAATTCGGATCATCATGTCTTTTCCAGGGTGACCTAATCGGTCATGCCAAAGCTTATATAAGTCAGAGTTCCAAACCTCTTGTTTGGCGACAACATGAGATTCAATAATCCGAATCATAGTAAGATATAAACCACTCGATTGACTCATAAGTTTCTCTAAGATGCGTTTACGTCCGCAATCATGAGAAGTTATACACAAGAACTCTTGTCCATTCTCACAATTAGTTTCCAAGTGAAGGCCATTAGCCCGAATGTCCTTGAAGCTCAAACGAGCGGTACCACACCTTTTGATCACAAGTGATGGCATAAGTTTCTCCAAGATGCGTTTACGTCCACAATCATGAGAAGTTATACACAAGAACTCTTGTCCATTCTCACAATGAGTTTCCAAGTGAAGGCCATTAGCCCGAATGTCCTTAAAGCTCAACAAAGTTCGATTTCTTCTTGGTGCATAGAGAGTGTCCGTGACGTGGATAATAGTGCCATGAGGCAGTAAGAAACGAGCGGTACCACACCCTTTGATCACAAGTGATGAACCAATCATCAATGTCACAGAAGATGTACACGACACTAAGTTTAGAAATAGCTGCCGGTTCTTTATAATGGTGTGGGTAGTTTCACTATCTGTGAGGCACTCGATCTCTCCACGAGACATACCTACAATATATGAGCAAATAGTTTCACTTGAACTATTTTGAAGGATTAAAAAGGTGCTACAAGAAGCCACAATCCCGAGAGTGCATAAAAATTTCCGTGCTTAATGACTTTTGTGCACTAAACCAACCATAACTTCTTCGTTAAAATAGGTATGGATGAAGCGCAATATTATCTAGAAACTAGACTCAGAGAGCTTTCCATTCATATAAAACTCACGTATTTGTTTGTCTAGGAGCTGTTCACAAAGCAGGTGCAAAGCTTCCAAAGCTTGCAAAGTGGCGTGTAGGCCTTATGCCTTAGCCAGGGGACGTGTAAGCTCATCTTTGATGAGTCCGATAGAGTCTTCAACGTCTTAGACAAGATGATAATTAGTTAAATAGCATAGGGGGAACCAAAATCAAAGTCATTCGGTAACTCCAATTCAATGTGACCAGTCATGTACGTGGAGGGTTAGTAGTGCGAGACACACTTGAAACCACTATCTCCTTAATTTCGTACAATCCTAGACCTCACATTGAACACGGATAAGCCTTGTTGTAAATTGATGATGGTAAATCTGCTATGTGAAGAAGACTTAACCGGAAAACACGTTAGAATCCTCATTGAGGATTCGGTGCCGTACGTCTCCTCCCCTTGGGAGAGACAAAGTGTCGGCATAATCCTCTCCTTGGATTATAATCGTGCCATGTTCTAAGGACAAATAAGTTGTGCACTTTTTGAACAATGAGAGACAAAGGATAGAATCAAAAATAAAATTCATTTCTAACGGTTAATGGTTACATCGAAGTCTCGAAAAAGAAATTGTAAAACCAATTGAACTAATCATGACGTCCACACGATGTCTTATTACATAGCTTGAAAAAAGAGAGGAAAAAATCAAACTTAGCCGATGACATCAAAGTCGGGCGCGTCCAAATCAGGGTTTGAATCCTTGAAATCTGCAAACGTGAGATTGACGTTTGTTTCCTTAACTTGATTCTCCATACAATTGCTCTCCAAAGAGTCTTTGTACTTCTTGTATGCATTCACGACATTAGGATGAGATCGATAGTTTTTAAACCAATTATCTGAAGATCGACATTGGTGACATTGGCCGGAGCTTGCGTGATTGAACTTCTTGTGCCGTTGTATTGGCTTAGGGGCGTCACCACTAGGGCCGAGTGCATCTCCCCCTCTCTTCCAGACATTGTCACGGCCTTTGTTGCCGTTGCCGTTGCCGTGTCCCCTATTGCCAGAGTCATGTTGTGGCTTGCTTCCAGGCGTATATGGCTCAGTACAACCTCTGTTTCTATTTCGAGAAGCCTTCCCACCCTTTGTCCTGTTGTAATTGATTTTCGGAACTCTCTTTGTCCCAACAGGTCACAGGTTATTCTGATCTTAGATCACCTTATCCCACTACAGGAAATATCAACTTAGCCGACGGAATTCTATTAATTCCGTCGGCTAAGTGACTCCTCATCGACAGAAGAGGAATCGTCGTCTAGGACACCACATCCGTCGTCTAAGATATCTTAGGCGACGGAAACTAACCGTACACGTCTTCCGTCGACTAGGGTTTTCCTAAATGACGAAACACCATTCGTCGTCCAGGTTCCGTCGGCTTAGTAAACCCTAGGCGACGAATACCTTCCGTCGGTATGATTTCGTCGGCGTAGATCTTCTTAAGCGACAGAAATGGACTATCGAAATAGTCCGTCGTCTAACATTTTCTAGGGCGACGAATATTGTTCCGTCGGTATATCTATCTTAGACGACGAATAATGTTCCATCGTCCGAAATTTTCTTGGGCGACGTAGACGTTTCCGTCGGTTAAGATTGACTTGGGAGACGAATATTCTTTTCTTAGGCGACGAACTGTTCCGTCGCCTAAGATTTTGAATTATTGCCTGACACAAAGTAGAACAAATATTTTTTCCGAAGCCTTTTTTCTTAGGCGACGAAATATTCTGTCGGCTAGGTTTACATATCATCCATTTATACACCTTTCGCCCAGAAGAGAATGCAGAAGAAAGGCATGGTCTAGCTTCCCTCCCCCTCATCAGAATATTCATCCGATCCAAATCTAGTTTTGGAAGCTTTTCTTCATGAAGTTGATCGATCTTTAAGAGCTGCGCGCCTCGATCTCGATCTCGATCTCTTAGCTAATTGGTATATATGTAACTACTTTAATTAATTTATCTACTTTCTTCTTTTAGGCATATTTTCCTGCGAACTTTCGACGACTTGCCGGTCCAATTTTGATGGATTGTTGCTTACTTGTATTGCTTAATATAATTACTGGATATGTGTGTATAATATGTTTGTACGTACGTATAATATTATATATGCATGAAAACTATATAGTATTATGTTTGTATATATATCTAACTTTTGTGTGTATAATTTTTAAAGATATATATATATATCTTTAGCTTTTGTATGTATGATTAATGATTATGTGAATAATATGTTTATCAAATTTTTGTTTTCATTCAAATCGATTTGTGTATTATTATCATCATATGATTAAAAATAAAATGATAAATCATGTAATTAAGAATTATAATATTCTTATACATTCATCAATATATATTGTTACCCTTAGAAATCCCGTTCGAGAAAATGGTTTTCGAATTGTCCCATATTTGGACAGTTTGGGAGCATATGACATTGAGATTCCGTTTGTTGTTGGTGCGTTTCGTTTTCGGTTGTGGGTATATATATTTCGACAAGATCTTCCTTTAATTATTGTTCCTCGAGTGCATTCTAGGTATAGATATTTGTGCACTTGGAGAACTGTAGGGAGATGCTGCCGAAATTTTCTCACATATGCGAATTCGAAACGCCCCAACAACAAACGAAATCACAATGTCATATGCTCTCAAACGGGATTAGGGCCCTAACCGGAGGTATAAGGTGAAGAATATTGTTGGGGTAGTAATTAAACTCTCAAGTATGAAAAATGATTGGAAAATTACGCTCATATATATGTAAAGAATGGAAAATTATTGGGGGTCAGTAATTTTCTGTA
>NC_020497.1:1139752-1143162 GCF_000184155.1 Fragaria vesca subsp. vesca
ATATATTAATTGTTTCGTCGGCTAAAGTCTAGGAAAAAACCGACGACATGTTTTTCGTTCGGCTAACTGTGGGACTATAGCCGACGAAAAAAAAATTTACGTCGGCTAAAGTCATCACCGACGACCTTTTCCCGACGACACTATAGCCGACGAGCCTTCGTCGGCTAAGATCTTAGCCGACGAATTAAGATAACAGGCCGACGAAAATTTTTCGTCGGCTAAAGTGCTTGTCCTGGTAGTGTATGTTCTTGCAACACTACCAAAATACTACATATTTTCACATTTTGAAGATCCTACATCTAAAGTGACACTAATCTATTTGTTATATTGATGTCCATGAACTTTAGCAGGATCTTCCTCATTTCATTACCACCATCTTTTGTCGGTTTTTTCCTATGACATAGGCTCTCTATAAAGTGGACCAAAAATGGTCCATAGTCTGACCTGCAATGTATTAAGAAACAGTGTTACTAAATTTTTCACCCCAATAAAACAGACATGTAATTTCTGACCCCAATAAAACTCTTTAAAGGAAGTTTAAAGGTATTTACGATGTTTTCTTTTGCTGCGGCCAGGATAAGATATCCTTCAGCTTGTATCTTGCTTGATAAACATTTTGGTCCAGCATCCATCTTCTTGTTCTTTTCTCTTCAGCACTCATCATCGAGTAACCGTCAACCACTATTCCTTGGCTGTCCTGCTTGTCATAGTTTTCCCTCCATTCCTCAGGGTCCAAGCCTTGGCAGAGATGGTATTTGGTGGAATCATAGACGCGTTTTATGAACACCATAATGTGCTTCACCTGTTGGTTCCAACACACAAGTAAATTACAACTCAAACAAACTAAGAGAACAAGCAACAAACAAAAAACATGGTAAGAAGTTTATTGCCCCCCAGTAAACTTCTTACCCTAATAAATAAGTTACAACTCACCACTGCCATTGCATTCTGAAAGTGGTTGTTGGCGTCGGCAGAGTAATCTTTCCTTGGCGGTAACATTGAGTTCAGGTGATAGAAGCATGAGCTTCGTTGTCAATCAGGACCAAGGTATAGTGGTGGCTGACCCCGTGATGTACCAGAATGAAAACCAGGTCCTTACTGAAGATGGACCACAGAGGATTAATAATGAAAAGCTCTATATCCAATTCATTACATTTGAATTCCCCCTGTTTTTCTCCTCCAGCTAGGTACTCCTTCAGTTTTTTTTTCATGTACCACCGCCGTGTGCTGTATTTATAAAAGCAAGTAGTAAGATTGTGTTAATTGAAAAAAAGTAACAGAGGAGACCGCGGTGCTGCGGCACGCTGCTATTTCAGGTTAGACTACTTACCGCTGCCTCTATGTCTAGGAATCCGACCGAGACCTTCTTCTTTTCCATTTCCTCCTTCATCATTGCGAGGTACACCCTGATGGTCTGCATGTACAACATATATAAGTCACAAATAATTACAACAAAGAATATATCTTAGGTTACTCAAACATCAACTTTATTGCAGTTAGTAAGACCAGTAATTTTTTCTCACATTAGATGTAATCTCTCCTTGAATTATTCTCTTCAAGTCATCTTTGGTAATGTCAATGATACCATCACAACACTCCGAATACCGGAAACTATGCAGACACAAATAAGTCATAAGCAAGTCAAACCAGGGAAATAATTGTAATGTTATATATATATATTTATATATATATACTAGGGAAGAATAAACTTACTCATCATTCTCGTCCTTGTTCAAATCAAACTAGTTCTTATAGTGATTCGCCACCTTTTCATCCAAGAGCTTCCATGTATCAGTGTTGCAGTTCACTCCATCAATAACAATACGATCTTCGACTTTATGCTCCACCTCCTTTGTTCTTTTTGCTGGCTTTAGCCCTTCAGGGGTGTCATACTCCCATTCTTCTTCTATCCTCTTTTGTGCCCCATGCTTCTTCAGGTTGACGTCTCTTTCAATCGAACTAGTCTCCACAGTTTGTTTTAAGCCCTTCTGCTTGACATGTTTCTTGAGCCCTCCTGCTTGCTGTTCTTTATTCTTCATTCATTTTTTTTCGGCCATTTCCACAGCTTGATCAACAAGTTTGTCTAGTTTAGACAGGTTAACATCAGTCGTCACAGGTTCATCGTCTTCTGGAAATATCTTTCGCAACGGAACTGGTTCTGCTACTTGTCAAAAAACTACACAAAAGAAAACACACAAGTTATCCTAAAAAAATGAAGAAAGCAGAATATTTATTGGGGGCCAATAAACGGATTTCTACTCTTACCTCTTCAGTTCCTGGTTGCTCCTCTCTGCAGTTATATTCTTCCTCTTCAACCGGCTTTGACCTAGCCTCCTCCTCCTCCTCCTTCTCCTTAGTTACACATATTATCTGCTTTGTCTGAGCATGTTTTGCCCCCTTGTGCAACTGTTTCTTGAGAGCGTTGATTTCATTTTTGTCTGCCCTCCTTTCTTTCTCTAGCTCAATGATTTGGCTGTCGGCTTTCTTTAACTTGCCGAGCAATTCAATGTTTTTGTTCACCAGTTCTTCATTTGCTTTGGCAAGTTCTGTCAGCTTCTTTTTCATATCTTCCATCGGCAGCTTCTGTACACGTTATAACAACGAAATCGTTACTGTTAAACAATTATATACAAATAAACAACTTTACTGCCCCCAGTAAACTTCTATTGGGGGTCAGTAAACAACAATACATTATCTCCCTTTCTATTTCATGACAATTACACACTTAATATACCCTAATAAACTACTTTATTGCTCCCTAGTAAACCCAGTATAAGTTTACTGTCCCCCAGTAAACTTCTACTGGGGGTCAGTAAACAACAATACATTATCTCCCTTTCTATTTCATGACAATTACACACTTAATATACCCTAATAAACAACTTTATTACCCCCTAGTAAACCCAGTATAAGTTTAGTAAACTTGCAATTGAAGTTCCATTTTCATTGCCAATAGTTTTACTGGGTGTTAGTAACCATTCAAACTTACCCAATCAATTGTCCTTGGTGTTCTATTGTCATCTTGCTGCTGCTCATCATTGCCGGAACTCGTTTCCTCCTCATCCGGTCATGGACCTTCTATTATGAGTTCTTGGTTTTACATTTATACGACACAAATCAGTTTACTTTAGTTTTTCAAAAAACAAAAAATACAATGCAATATTTTATTTTTTTAAAAAATGGCTATATAAATAAAATACCATTACCTCTAGCAATTCAGGTCTTCTCAAATACTCCTTTTCTTTGATGATCTCTTGTATTGACCATCTTATAAATCTGGGAGTCTCCTTCTCTTTCCCGATAATCCGCTTCTTTATTTTTGTTTTCTCAAGGAACCAGTATAGAACCAGAAGGAGGCATCCGTTCAAAACTCTTGGCTCCCCCCTTACGTGCTTGTGAAGTCCTTGGTG
>NC_020497.1:1146398-1152325 GCF_000184155.1 Fragaria vesca subsp. vesca
CCTTCCATCAGTGCGGAGCAGTTCACATAACAACCCAATAGTCCTCCTATCCATTCTTAACTCATTCACACACTCGGTGTCACTACTGCCTATTATACTATCTAGATAAATCAACCGAGTCTCAAATCTAACAAATGATCGATTATCTAAAGCAATTCGGTGATCTCGTCTTTGCCTCAATTTCAACATCAATAACACAAGGATTGTACAAACATACATATTCTCTAAATGCCACAGTTCCAACAGCAAGATCAATAACAGATTTCTTCCATCCATATCTAAAAGTAAAAAAATTGAATCAACCAATCAGTAAAAAAATAAGTGTATGAACAGACTCGCATGCCTTAGTTAACATTGATATCAGTAACATTTAGTCAGAATCAACATATTAAGAACCAAACAGTTAGTATTCCAATGTCTGTTTTGATAAACAAGCATCAGACAGGTAACAATTCACCACAATCAAACTGAATCAACATTAAACTGATCAATTAATTATCAAAGAGAGAAAGGAAGAAATAGATGGACATACCTGTTGACGAATCCAGGAAGAAGATGGCGGCGAGCTTGGCCTTGGAGGTGTCGACGACACGGGTCAGAGGAGGTTGAGAACGGGAGCGGATGCGGGTCTGGGAGCCAAGGGCGAGGGTCAGAGAGGAGGTTGAGGACGGGAGAGGGCGCGGGTCTGGGAGCGGAGGGCGCGGAGCAGATGCAGATTTGGGAGATGAAGGAGGAGGAGGCGTAGAGAGGTTAGTGAGATTAGTGAGGTCTTATCTAAGGTAGGATTTTCGAAGTACCCACGATAACACCGGTTAAAGAGGAGAAATCAGAAAACCGGTCCAAGTTAAGCCCATTAATGTTAGTACCGAGAGAGACCAAACGTGGGATTAGCTTTGTTTCATTCCTTATTTAAGACTGGCTTAGGTAGTACCGGGTACCAAACGTACCCTAAATGTCTTGAACTTCTTCCCATCCTGCATATAAGTAGTAAAAACTTGCATTTATAAACTGCATATGCAAAAAAAAAAAGTTTACTGCCCCCCAGTAAACTTCTACTGGGGGTCAGTAAACTTCAATACACTATCTCCCTTTCATAATCATGCCAATTATACACAACAGATACCCATTCTTACCCTAATAAACAACTTTATTGAACCCTAGTAAACCCAGTGGAAGTTTACTGCCCCCTAGTAAACTTCTACTGGAGGACAATAAACTTCAATACACTATGTCCCTTTCATAATCATGCCAATTATATACAACAGATACCCATTTTTACTCTAATAAACAACTTCATTGAACCCTTGTAAACCCAGTGGAAGTTTATTGCCCCCCAGTAAACTTCTACTTGACAAGAGTAAACAACAATACAGTATCTCCCTTTCATTGTCATGCCAATTATACACAGTAAATCTTTGAAAGAAAATCTTAAACAAAACTAATCTCAATCTGTAACAGTTATGACCAGAGAAACCCTATAATTTTCATGTTTTCATATTCATGGCCTTTAATTCCTTGAATGAAGCTTCAATATCATCAGATAAGTCCAAAATAAACCTAAATTCAATAAAATTCAAAATGTACCTGTTTTTATGGTTTTCCCGAGCGAGGTCGAGTGAGAGCGATTGAAGCAGATATCGACACCGATATTCAACTAGAGAGTGACGCCGAGCGTGAGCGATTGAACGTGACAGCAACGCCGAGATTGAACCACAGATCAACTTCGATCGACTGAGATTAGGGCAGAGAGCGATTTTTTGCTCAACTGGGATTTATCTGCATGCGGAGAGCGACGGAGTCGACAAATATTTAACGAGAGAGCGACGTGGCCTGATCGATGGAATCACGGAGATCGTGAAGAACCCTAAACCAGAGATCGTTATCGAGTGTTTGAGAGAGATAGAGAGAGTGGGAGAGGTGAGAGTTCGGTTGATCGTGGAGAGTGGGAGTCTGGGAGAACGTGGTAATTTTTTAATTTTTTTTTAACTATCAGAGAGAACGTGTAATTAATTAATGCAATAAGTGTATAATATTAATTGTTAGAGGCGTTAAAACATTAATATGGGTTACTCAACAGTTTTTTCTATTGAAATAGGCTTTAAAATTCTTGTTTTTTAGTTAAATGTTTATTTTCCCAACAACGTGTGTGTGTGTGTGTGTATATATTTCTCTTGCTTTATTTTATTCACGATTTTTTGATTATATATTTTTGTTTCCTGTTATTATAGTGTACAACATGGACAAGAGCTGGATGCAATTAAGGAGGGGGTCCCCAGTTTATATGAGAGGCATTTTTTATTTTCTTGAGTTCGTACGTCTACATAGTCCTCCAGACAAAGTTATTCACATATGTCCGTGCAACAAATATCTCAATCGGACATCAGTAACATATGAAGACATGTATTCTCACTTCGCACTAAACGATATCTGTCCTAGTTATAGCACATGGACATGGCACGGCGAAAATCAAGTTCAAATGCCTGCACTTGCAGAAATTCAAACACAACATAATCAGCAGGCAGGATCTTCCAATGCTAGTTACGGGGACCCTGCTGTGATGAACCTCTTAAACGATGCCTTCCCGTTCGCCGCCTCAGGATATCAGCAAAATGTTGTTTATGATAACGCCCTTGACACATTCCCTAATGTCTCCCACGTTGACTACAACAGTGATTATGATAAGTACAACAGGCTTGTACGCGAAGTACAAACCCCATTGTATCCTGACAGTGAGCATACTGTGTTGGGTACCGTCATAGAACACATGCAGATAAAAAACAAGCGGAGAAAGACTAAGACATGTTTTGACGAGGATATTGCACTTATGAAGAAAGTGCTTCCCAAAGGTAACAGTTGTCCAAAAAATTTCGACCAGGTAAAAAGGATGTTGGCTGGCCTCGGTCTTGATCACCAAAAGATAGACGCTTGCGTCAATAACTGCTTCTTGTATTACAAAGACAACAAGGATGAAGTTGAGTGCCCACACTGCTACGAGCCAAGGTATGAAGCTTCCACTTCATCTAAGCAGAAAAAGCCCATTCCTAGGAAGGTTCTTTGTTACTTCCCGTTGGGTCCTCGTCTGCAACGTCTGTATATGTCTTCATATACGGCCAAACATATGAGATGGCACCAGGCAAGGCACCAGGGAGAGGAGAGGATAGATCCAGATAATCTCACACACCCCACAGACGGGGAGGCTTGGAAGCACTTTGACCGTTCTTTTCCCGAATTTGCTGGAGAGTGTCGAAATGCCAGACTCGGACTTGCAACAGACATATTCAATCCTACTAGAAACATGAATTTGTCTTATAGCATTTGGCCTGTGATAGTATTTCTGTACAATCTACCTCCCAACATGTGTATGAGGAAAGAGTACAATTTCCTTACGCTTACGGTTCCAGGGCCGTGTTCTCCAGGAAAGTGCTTGGATGTGTACATGAGACCATTAATTGACGAGTTGCAGGAGTTATGGGAAAATGGACTCCATACTTTTGACAGGCATGGTCAAACTTCATTCATGATGAAAGCAGCTGTTATTTGGACCATCAGTGATTTTCCAGCTTACGGGATGTTGTCTGGCCAACAAACTAAGGGGTACAAGGCTTGCCCGATATGCATAGATGATGTCAATTCTAGTTGGCACGCCGACAAAATTTGTTTCTTGGGATCTCGTAGACATCTTCCCGAGGATCACGAGTGACGGTGGGATGCTGATGCATTTGATGGGACTGAGGAGCATAATCTGAAACCCCTAAGAAGGTCTGGTGAGTGGATTTTGGAGAGGCTTAACCAGCATTGGTTCGGATATTTCAGCACGAGTAAAGAAGTAACTGACTTGAATCCTCTCACGCCTGATAAGTTTAAGTATTGGACGCACAAAAGTGTATTCTTTGAATGGCCTTACTGGTCGACCTTGAAAATCAGACACAACTTGGACGTCATGCACATAGAGAAGAATGTTTGTGACAACGTTCTTAGAACAATTCTGAACCTCAAACATAAGAACAAAGATACCCCTAAAGCCCGTGTTGATCTTAAGATGATGGGTATACGCCCTCAGCTATGGCTAGTAGAGAGCAAAAAAACAAAAAAAACCATAATGCCGAAAGCAGGCTACAAGTCCATCCTCAAAAGAAGGCGGAAGTGTTTCAGTGGTTTGGAAACGTTAAGTATCCTCACGGGTATGCAGGGAATATCGCTCGATGTGTTAAGATGGGGGAAAATAAGATTAGTGGGTTGAAGACTCATGACTGTTATGTTTTGTTGCAACGTCTTCTTCCCGTGGTCATTGGACCGTATTTGCATAGTGATGTGGTTGACACATTAGTGGCTTTGTCAAAGTTCTTTCAGAGGATATGCGCTAAAGAGCTTAAAAAGTCTGATGTTCGGTCATTGCAAGAAGACATTGTGTACATCATATGCAAGCTGGAGAGGATCTTTGTCACATCCCGACCCTTATATTTTTACTTTATTTACTAGCGTGATTATAATAAGAATTTTACCGTCTCGATCATTGAGTTAATAGCTTAATTGGTCCCTAGAGGGGTTTCGGGGACTATTATTGTGCGGAGGATTATTCGTGGGAGAAAATTATGTCGACGGTAAAAATAGTAAATTTTAGCTAGTAAAAGGTAATTTTTATTAGGGTATATTTTTGGGGTGTAAATTTTAGAGTGGGTTTTAGTATATAAGGTTGTTGGACCGGGTGTAGAGGCCCATATTTTCTTTTCTCTTTTTCTTCTCTTTTCTCCTCCCGGTTTTCTCTCTCCCGAGCCCCTCCCGCTGTCCGGTTTTCCGGCCGTCCTCCTGCCGCCGTCCGGCCACCACCTGCCGCCGCTCCGGTCCTGTTCGGTTGCCCTCCGACCAGGCTATCTTCCAGGACCGGTGACAGCCCCCCTAGCGCCGCCGTGAGAGAGCGGTGCCGCCCGAAAGGTTAGGCTGCCCCGAACTTCCGATCGCCGGAACTCCCTCCTCCGGCCACCAATCTGGGCAAGCTTGGTACGGTTTTGTAGCCCTCCTCCCGTGCAGCAACCCCTCCAATCAGCTCACTCCCTCTTGAGCTAGGTAAGGAGAAATGTGGAGTTGAAATTTCTAGGGCTTTTAGGATGTTTTTGTTCGATTAGCCTAGTTAGGCTTGGAATTGGGTGATGTGTTGGTCAGGAAAGTTGTAGAGCATGATGAGGAGATTATTCTATCAAAATTTCATAGGTTTTGGAGGTCGCCGGAATTGGCCTCCCGCCGCCGCTGCCGGCGGAGCCGCCGCCGGTTAAGAGATTTTTAGGGTTTTAAGTGTGGAATATTAAGAGGAGTATATTGATGTGATTTATGGAATTTTTGGATGAGATTTGGTAGGTTTGTGAATTTCCGAAGTTTGGTATTTTTGGCAGTTAATTAATGTAGAATTCGGCTTTAGGATTTAAGTCGTATTTTGGGGAGGTTGTATTTACGACTGTTGAGTATGATATATAAGTTCGGATCGTTCCGATTTAAGAATATCGAAGTTAGGCAATGATGAGCGTATTTATGGCTCTCGGGTAATTTTGCCTATTTTGATTAAATATTGGATTTTTGGTTGGGAAATTAATATTATATTTGGAACAGGACGTGAGGAGGCTCGAGCAGACGAGGCCCCAGATCGACATCAGGCTTAGGCCTAATTTGTGAGTGGACGTTTATTTTAAATAAATGCATGCTATGGTTCATGGTTGAACAATTAATGTTGCGGAATATTTTAACGTCATTTTAATTTGACGATTTTTATTTCTCTTGGAGAGTTACCGAAAATGGGATTTTCGGTGGATATAAATATGTATTTATGAGAGAGTATGTATATAAATGCTAGCTAGCCATATGTGTCTGTCCACCTTAATGGCGTAGCATATAGCCGCATTATGGTGTGACGTGAGCGTTGGACGTAAGCGTAGTAG
>NC_020497.1:1152345-1155190 GCF_000184155.1 Fragaria vesca subsp. vesca
TCCACTCACTCTAACGTTATTAAATGTTTTCCCCTGGGCCTTTCGTTTTAAATTGCCCAGTCTGCAGAGTTCGGGTTGGATCTAGTAGGAGACGAGGCATAGTCACCCGCATTTCCGCCAGTTTTCATCAGTAGGTTACATGTTTAACCTACTCGTGTTTTCTTGCTTCCGCTAGTGTTTAGTAGCTCTGAATACTTTGGGATTATTGTATATTATGTGTAGAATTTCTGAAGGATAATTATGTGATGTTTGGAAGTGTTGAATTAAGAGTGTAATTTGGAATTTTCGAGTTAGGGTTGTCCATCTGCAAGGGAGATTTTCTTAATCTTTTTAGTAAATTTTCCTTGGAGGTGGTCCCTGCACGACTTACTCCGGGTTTTAGGGTGAAATTTGGGGTGGGTCGTGTCAATCTTTCCCCCCACTTTCTTTGACATCATGATTCACCTCATGATCCAGCTTCCTGAACAAGTGTTGCTTACTGGTCCGGTACAGTATACCTGGTGCTATCCAAATGAGAGGTATGCACTCATATTTATTCTAATTAATTAATCATCCTTTCAAATTAAGATAAATGGTATTTTAAATATTTATTATAAGAATTGCATATATATTTGTTTTGCAGGCAACTGGGGGATTTTAAGAAGAAGAACAAAAACAAACGTTTCCTGAAGGGTCGATCACGGCAGCATACATTCAGGCTGAGTGCGTAACTTAGTACAACACATATCTCAATGATGAAGACACAGTGGGGGAATCATCTGGAGCGGGTAGTAGCCGGCAATTCAATCTATCAGTTGTTTCCAACGATGTTGAACCGTACGGTAGGTTAAGTAATTCTGAAAGATTAAGTAATGATGAGATCAAAGAGGCTCATTGGTGTGTCCTTCAACATTACGAAAAAGCCGAGCGATACTTCAAGTCCCATTTGGAAATGCAGTATGGTAACGAAGTCATACACAATAGAGATTTTCCTGATTACTTCCCTATTTGGGTACCTTTCTATCGATATGTATATATGATGTTATACATAAATTACAGATATGTTGTTTTTTGATGTTACATAATATAACAATGTTGCTATTAAAATTGTTACAGATGATGCACATTTAACAGCACTTTTCTGCTTCTTACGACCCGGAGTTGCACTTGTTGGCTGGAGGACCCCAAAGCCACAAAGTTCGTGCTGGATGTTTTGTGAACGGTGTTAAGTTTGTGACGTCAGAACGAGATAAAGGCCATGTCACCCAAAACAATGGAGTCATGGTTGAGGGTATGGGTTTCAACTACTACGGGGTTCTTGTCAATGTCATCGAACTAATCTACGGCAACCGTATGCCAGTCGTGTTGTTCAAGTGCAAATGGTTCAATACTGACCCAACTAGACGGAGGAGTACAATTCTGGATCGTGGCTTGTTATCAGTGGACTCAAACAGTGTATGGTATGAGAATGAGCCGTTTATTCTTGCCACCATGGCGAAACAAGTGTTTTATCTTAATGATCTGACTATGAGTGACGGTTGGAAAGTGGTGCAGGTGATGTCACATAGAAATATTTAGAGTGCAGCTACACTGGGTGGGGATGATGAGAGTGGGCCTAGTGAACCAATAACAACTGATCAACTGAATGAACCATATCAAGAGGATTCTCCACATGTAGTCCCTGATACTGAGGATATTCGTGTCAACAACCAACATGTTCCGGCTATTATAGGTTACCTTCTAGTTACACCATCTGAACTGAACTCCCTACAACCTCGCATCCCCATTCATGATGACGATGGGTTCATAGATGACGAATACATAGAGGATGATGAGTATTCTGACCAAACTAAGGAGGATGATGATTCAGACGACTCAGATTATCATGAGTACGATTAGTATATATTACGATTATTGTACGATTAATATATAGTATGATTATTCGGACGACTTTGATTATCATATGTATTTTTAAATTATAATTAACCACGTACGTACGTACGTCAAACCATTAATTATATAATATTCATGCAAATTTTCATTGTAATTTTTAAAATGCATATCTATGTATGCTTTTTTAAGTACGAATATTTACGCAGAGTTATAATTGGGTTTAGTTTGAAAACTTGCACGAAAATGCTCAGATGCAAATATAATAAAATTGTGGAAATATTTAATAATATACTTAGTCGACGGAATTTGAATAATTCGTCACCTAATACTCCTAAGGCGACGGAAAGTGGACTTTCCGTCGCTTAGGATACCCAAAATATTAGTCACATTTTAAAAATTTTATGTTACTTAGGCGACGGAAATTGTATAAGTCGTTGGCTTGGTAAACCAATGTGACAGAAAATACATTTTCCGTCGTATAGAATCCCAAAATATTAGGCGGGTGAATTTTGCGCCTTTTTTTTCCCCGAAATTTCGTATTACTTAGGACACGAATAAATGTCTTAGGCGACGAAACCTAATTTAAAACCTATACTAACTCCCTCGCGCAATCCACAATCCCTAATTAAATTCACACCCACAATTCCCAAATCCCACCAGAGTCGCGCCACCAAAGCTGCGCCACCAGACCCCATCCACGCATCGACCACCGATTAAAGTGCGCGCATCCACCCACCTCCTCCACTCATCGCCACTGCATCCACCCGCCATTCCGATCTCTCTGCTCTCACCTTCTCACCGCCGCTACGATCTCTCTGCTCTCACTTTCTCACCGCCGCTCCTTTTGCAGGTCCGTATTCTCTCTCTTCTCAGATTGATCTTGCTTGTTACTTCTGAATTGTAAACAAATTCGTTGATCGTGTTTCATTATTATTATTATTATTTTTTAATTATCCAAAAAAAAAAAAACCAA
>NC_020497.1:1156133-1160472 GCF_000184155.1 Fragaria vesca subsp. vesca
TTACTTACCATAAGGAATCAAACATGAATGAAAATAATTATGATTGATGTTGTTTACTTACCATATGAAATCAGAATTAAACTAGTTTAGATTACTAAATACCCTACAAGAAATGAATTGAAATACCCTAAATATAAATATATATATATATATTTTAGGGTTAGGTAATTTAGAAATATTATAATTATGTGAGGATATTTTTGGAGAGAAAAAGTTGATTCTATTACCTTGATTCTGATACCCATCTCCTCCCTTGGGTATCGAATAAGGGGTTTCATCAGGAATCGTTTCCTGATAAGCAAGTGGGACCCACATCTATTCCAATACCTTGATATGTTAGTAAACACCAGAATTCACCCATTATGGAATCAATTACACCATTCTCAATTCCATTCCAAGTTAGTAAACATGCCCTGAAAGGGAGATAATGAATTGCAAGTTTACTGACCCCCAGTAGAAGTTTACTGGGGGGCAGTAAACTTCTACTGGGTTTACTAGGGAGTAATAAAGTTGTTTATTAGGGTATTTGTTGTGTGTTGTGGCCATGAAACTGAAAGGGATATAATGAATTACAAGTTTACTAACCCCCAGTAGACGTTTACTTGGGGGCAGTAAACTTCTACTAGGTTTTCTAGGGAGCAATAAAGTTGTTTATTAGGGTATATGTTGTTAGTTGTGGGCATGAAACTGAAAGGGAGATAATGAATTGCATGTTTACTGACCCCCAGTAGAAGTTTACTGGGGGGGCAGTAAACTTCTACTGACCCCCAGTAGCTTCTCTGTTTATTATGCAACCAGTAAACTTTATTATGGAAACTTTTTTGATGTATTTTAAATGTATGTAGAATGACATGGTTGATGAGGTCAATAAATGAAAGGATGCATTTAAGAAACAACACCCTGACGCGACGGAGGAGCAGATTATGGAAAGTGTTCAGTCCCAACAAATTGAGGTGTTGGGTACCGTGCTCAATACTCGCAAAGGAAAGGAGATCAGAGGGATGGGACGAGGAGGCGAGCGAGACTTGAGCCATTCTTCAAATGTTTCCATTTCACATAGTCATCCTCTTAGAGTTGATGAGCAGCAACTCCAAGAGGTGTAGCAGCGCTATGAGCAGAGACTAAAGGAATCAGAGGATCGTGCCCAGCAGCAGTTAACAGAGGTCCAGCAGCGTGCCCAACAACAATTCCAAGAGGTCCAACAGCGTGTCCTGCGTGCTGAGTCTATGTATAGTGTTGTGCAGTCCCAAGTTGCAGCCGTATATGAGCACCTAGGTATGCCACCTCCTTCTCCTCCACAGTTTCCTCCTCCACCTCCAGATGCTTCTCCTCCTCCACATGTTTCCCCACAAAACAATGATGATCCAGGCGATAATATAGAATTGGACAACGGACGGCCTTAGAATTATTGATTTTGTAGAAGATTCATAGTTTAGCTACAATGTATGAACAATTTTCTACCTAGTTAATTCATTAATTATTTTGTATATATGAATAATATTTGTCCATTTGTGATCAATATATGAAAAATGGTCTAAATCCAGTGCTTCCGGTATATATGCATATGTATGTGTTTCATTATTGTTACTGATTTGTAATTTTTGGAAACAGTGAAACCCAAAAAAAAAAAATAATAACAAAATTCAGTGTTTTTTCACCCTAATTTAAATCTCTTAGGCAACGGAACTAGAAACCTTCGTCGCCCAAGATATTTGTCTTGGACGACGGAAACAGTAATCTTCGTCGCACAAGATAAACAACCGAAGCCACGGAACAGTAACATTCGTCTCCTAATATACAATACCTAGGCGACGAAAATAGTGTCATTTGTCGCTTAAGATAAACAACCTGTCCGACGAATACAAAAATCAATCGTCGACTAAGAACAGTTACACATTCGTCGGGCAAAAACAACACCGACTAATATTCCGTCGCTTAAGAACGATCATATATTCGTCGGTAAACATACATATCGACGGCAGTTCCGTCGGTTAAGAGGAATTTCATATTCGTCGGCTAAGAACATTTCCGACAAAAATTTTCCGTCGATAGAGTGTATTATCAACGATTCCGTTTGTCGACAAGGCATGTAAGGGTCCGTCAGGTTGGATTGGTTTTAGTCGACGACTAACTTAATTTATGTCGCCTAAGTGTCTACCTCACGAAACCTAGGCGACGGAACTTAGACGGCGGAGAATTCGTCGGCCAAGATTGTAATCGATGGATATGCGGTCTTAGACGACAAATTGTTTCCGTCGGCTAAGTCGATATTTCCACTAGTGAGTTCTAGGGCTTTTTGTGATGTTTTTGTTCGATTGACCTAATTAGGCTTGGAATTGGTGTTTGTGCTAGTTAGGAAAGTCGTAGAGGGGGTTGAGAGGAAGCTGCTCTTAAAATTTGGTAGGCATTGGAGGTCGCCGGAATAGGCCTCCAGCCGCCGCTATTTAGCGGATTTTTATGGTTTTAATTGTGATATATTAAAGGGAGTTTAATGATGTGAAGTTTGGAATTTTTGGAAGAGTTTTGAATAGGTTTTGGATTTTTGAAAGATTGGTGAATTTGGCAGTTAATGGGGTAGAATTTGACCGTTAGATTTCCCTTATTGTTGTTTTAGAATGTTGAAATAAAGGAAATAAGGCTATGGTTGTGTTTTGGTATTCTTCAAGCTCGATGGGCCATAATCTGTCACGGTGCTAACTTGTTCAAACTAGAAGACCTTCGTACTATCATGGTAAGTTGCATCATTCTTCATAACATGATTGTGGAAGATGAGTTTGTCGAAGATGAATTTGAGGAGCCTTGTGAAGAGGATAACTTGCATCCATTGTTAGCTAGCGTTTATGAACGACCGGTAGATCGTGAAGGTAATGTTATCCGCCATGAACCGGTTTTGAGGGCTGGAAAACCCTACCGGCATTCTTAGATGCTAACTTCCAATTACGTTCTGCTTACCTCCACAAGGCGTTGCAAGATGATTTGGTGATTCATCTTAACAATTGATTTTCATAATCATTTGTTAAAGTGATGCTCTCTTTAGTTCGTCATTTTTAATTTCACTTGAATGATGTTGTATGTGTGTTTTGTTTATTTTACTTTGATAATATTGTATGTGTGTTTTGTTTGTTTCCTTTCAATAAAAGAAAATTAATTCAATATTATTAACTCATAACAAATGATTGACCATTATTTCATTAAATAGAAAAATGCATAATACAATCAACTTAACAATTAAAAATACAATTAAAACACAACACTCTATTGTGGGGATTGCGGTTCCTCAAAAAGAGGCCTATAGCAATCCGCATTAGCATTAGGATCGGTTTTCCTCCTAATGTTCCTCTTCAAATTTTTGAACCAATCTTGTGAACCCGGGGAAATGTCACTACTTCTCATGGCCATTATCCTTGCATCCTCTTTTGCCTCTTCAAATGCCATCATTCTTGCACTTTTGGCACAACGGTCCTCTTCTCTTTTTTTAAGAATCTCGTTGGAAATTTTGTTGCTCTCGTTCATGGCTAGTATGGCTTGAACCATGGATTCACCCACATCTTCTTTCTTTTTTCCTTTCCTTCTTGCTTCTTTGGCGGCTTTTTGTCCTAGTGGCCTTCCGATTGAGCTAGAAGGAGTCTCCAAAATAATTTCTTCATCATCCAAATTAATTGGTGATTCGGTTTGTGGACCGCTAGCCGTGGAGTAAACAAACGGGGCAACCGGAGACGTAGGTGCATCTCTAAAATAAGGGTGATCCTTCACCGCCTCCCAACAATCCTTATGCTCGAATTGCTTATTAATCACTCTTATAAACTCTAGGTTAATTTGATGATCCTATAAAAAAAATTCAAACAATATAAAAATTAATAATTAAACATATAAATTGGTTGAAATATAATTTAAGTGCATAGTCAAAATAATTTACCTCATCCAATTGATTGGTGCCGCTTGGTCTATGATTCCCAACTTTAATTTTTGCATTGTGCCATGCTTTGAGAAGTCTCTTCAAAGGCTTGAAATGAGCTTGAAGAGCCGCCGGCGGTCGCACCACGGTTGATCTCGTCCAATTTTCAACATAATGTTCATGAACCTTTTCCCACAACCTTGTAAGTGTTTGTTGATTGCCGGTTATGGGGCATACGGTAACCGTAGTCCATGACTTGCACAATTGAACTTCCTCCTCGGTGGTCCAAGAACTACCCATTTTGTTGAACGAAAAATGAATAGAAGAACAAATAAATTGTAGAAGGAACAGAGTTTTTTTTATATGAAGGAAGAGATGGATAGGAAAGAGTGAAAAATGAAGAAGAGAGTAGTAAAGTATTTATAGAAATTTTTGTTGATGTTT
>NC_020497.1:1160492-1170743 GCF_000184155.1 Fragaria vesca subsp. vesca
TTTTTTAAGTGCCGTTGCCATTTAATATGGTCAGTCAGATCTTGATCTGAACGGACCACATTAAAGAGTCGTTGTGCTGCATTTGTCCCTTCATGTGCTGTATTTATCCCCCCCATGTGCTGCATCTGTCACGTGGATCATCTGAAAAATTTGGTTCGGAGTAATGCTCGGGTTAAATCTTAACCCAGTCCATGATCTTACCTTCTGGGTCTCACATGGACCCCACACTCAACCCAGTCCAAATTTACACCGGTGGATGAAAAATTTGGCCCAACGTTTTGTCTTACCCAAGCAATAAACCCATTGGTGCATTCGCTCTTAAGGAGACCTCACTTGAGGGGCGAATTGGATTTCGTCGGGCTTATGCCTAAAGTTGTGAGTGGACCTTTTGTTTTAACTAAAAGCATGCGATGCATTATATTGTTGATCAATTATTCTTCTGCTGAGATTTATTGCTTTATCTGATATTTGACAATTTTCATCTTTTGGAGCTCATTTTCGGTGGACATGTATATTGGATGTTTATGAGGGTAGTATGTATATAAATGCTAGCTTGCCATACGTGTTTGGTCCGTCATAATGAGGTGAAATTTCATTATGGCGTGACGTGAGTGTTAGACACAAGCGTCATAGCCCTATATGAAAACTACTTTCTTATCTGATTCATATAGGTTTTCATATAGGGAGTCCACACGTATATACACTCGTGCTTTTCCGCCATAATGTGGTAAAATTCTATTATGGTGTGACGTGAGCGTTAGACGCAAGCGTAGTAGCCTTGTATGAATTTCTATTTTTCTATTTTGTTCATAGAATTCGTACAAGGAGTCTGACGAGTGTAATTACATACACATGTATATTTATATATAGTTTAGCATGAGAGGCTCCATTTTATTGAGTTTTGGAGACTGGGCGGAGCTAGTCATGTATTTGCCAGTTTGTGAGTAGAAAGCTTTGAGCTGTCGCATGCAGCATAATTTCTATGAAAAATTAAATTGGGAATGCATAAATATTTTTATTGAATTCATTTTTGTCCACTCACTCTAACGGTTTCAAATTTTTCCCCTGGGCCCTTCGTTTTAAAAATGCCCAGTATGCAGGTTAGCATAGTTGAGGTCGGGCGTACATGGAGACGAGACATAATCAATAGTATAGGTTCTGCTTATATTTCTATTTCTAGTTCCTATCTCTTCTAATAGAGTTGCTCTGAACCTGTGATTGTTGGTTATGAGATTTTTGCTAGATTCATAAATATAAATTGGGAGATGTTGTGATTTGTGGGGAGCACGAAGGCTCCAGGAGTTTATTAGGTTGGAGTTGGAACTGTTAGAAGTGTTTGCAGGTGTTTTAGTTAGGAAGGGTTGTCCATTTTCAAGGGAGGTTATGCCAATTTTTTCGGTAAATTTTCCTTGGAGGTGGTCCCCGCAAGATTTACTTCGGGTTTCAGGGTGAAATTCGGGGTGGATCCTGACACCCACACTGAGCACCCAGCCACCGACACGTTCCCGACGTCAGCGGTCGTCTCTCTGGTGGTCTGCCTAGCCACCACAACATCAACACCATCCTCTTGCTAAACCTCAAAACAAAGTCTCGGAGTTCTTCCTCGCACCAAATCGGATCTGGCGCCACAAAGCCGCTTGGCTCTCCAAAGATCCAAGTTGCCGCCGCCGAGGCCTTCTCACCAAAACCAGATCACGAACTAGATCTGCACAGTCGCATCACCACCCCAAAGCCAGAGCAGAAGCCGATGCCGCCTCATTGATCTCTCTTATGAATAGGGAGACCGATCTCCAAAACCAAGACCCTGAACTGCACTACCATCACCGTCTTGATAGAAGCCTCGCTTGCACGATGCACTGCTTTGCCTGAAACCCCTCTTGTACGGTGCCCCGCCATGCCCGATCGACGTCTATCCGAGGAATAACGCCGCCGCCAACGAAACCCTAGTTTCAGTTTTCAGAAAGGCTCCGAAAAAAAGAATAATCTCTATCTTAATTTATAGTTATAAACGTGTATTGTCTGTAAAAATAAAAAGAGTTTTACGTGGTTTTATTAGTAATTTGATATGAGTTAACAAAGTCAACAAATATTTGATAAAAATAAGTGTTCTAGGATATTCTGTATGTTTCTAGATATTCTTTATGTGTGCCTTGGCCTTATGCCAATAGGATATGTAGTTAGACTAGATCTATGTATTCATATTCTTACCATATTGGTATTGTGTAATTCCCTATATAAAAGGCTCCTATCAATGAATAAGATGATGATTCTCCTGCTATCTCTTTGTCTATACACTTTATACTTCATCACATTATCATGCACTTTGTTCTAACCCTAGAGCTAATAGCCCACCATTTTTTTTCCAAACCCTAACAACCAAAACCGGAGGTTCTCGGCCCTGCCTCGGCCGCCACCGCCGCCGTCGCTTCCCGGCCATCCGCTCCGCTGCTTTCTTTTTATCCGATCAAGCATCCAAGTGTTTACGGTATGTTTATTTTACAACCCTAAAACTCTTCCAAGTTCAATAACCTCGGGGGAGATAAAGTGTTTTCTCCTCTTCTTCTACTCCATTCTATGCTTGGGTCGGTGTATTTGCAAGTACCAAAAATTCTGGAATTTTATTCGCGGGTCAAAAGTGTGTTGGATCACTCTTGTTTCCTTGTCCGGGTTGTGTATGATCAACCCCGACCTATCACCGGATTGTGTTTGATCAATCCGAGGCCTTTTCCGAATTGTGTTTGATCAATTCGCGGCTTTTCCGGATTGTGTATGATCAATCCGAAGGACAAACCATTAAAAACATTGTTTGCGACCTCTATCGAGTCTCATAACAGCTTGGTTTTGTATGCAAGAGCAATGTAACATTCTGCTCCTTTGAGTTTTGACGTACTCGATGCCTAAGGTGAATCTTCGCTTGGTATCTGTGGAACCTTTCATTGGAAAGGATTAAGCCACATGTTTTGACCCCCAGGCTAACAAGCCTAGATGCCGAGATTTCACATCTCATGTGCTCAAAGTCTTTGATGCTCCACATCGACAAAAGCCTTCAATGGCAATCTGTGCAAAAAGTAATGACCACAAAGTACTATGGAATGCACTCATGGAGCGTTTCTCGAAACGTTCATATAACTCTACTTGTTGAGTTATTAGTCAAGTGGATTGCTTACCACCTTAATTGACTACATATTGTCGATGATCTTTTGTGGCATCATGATCCATAATCTTTAGCGGATTCGATCATCATCAAGTTCTCTAAGTCCTCCAAGTTGGTTTGAAATTACCAACGAAACTTGATTTTGATCATACAAACGGGAATTGTATATACGCTAATGTGATAAACTTATTTGGGATTATCCCCTAATGTGGGGACAACAATATGGGTCATGGCAACGGCAGAAAACGTCGTGCCGATGTCTAGAAAAGAGGGGGAGGTGTCGCCGGCTCTAATAGCGACACTCCCAGTCTAGACACCATTTTGTCAAAACTACTCACGTCAGCTCATGACAATGCAACCATTGTGGATCTTCGGATCACTGGTTCAAGATTGTCCAGCTTCTTCAAATTGTGAATGCATACAAAAAGGTACGGAAAATCAATATGAGGACAAGAACGTCATCCTCATGATCGCGAATTTCGAAGATTCGGATCCTGCTCTAGCTACCCTTGACTTTGACGTCATCGGCTAGACATTGATTTTTGTTCCAAGCTATATGTACTAAGGCGTTGTATTGACGTCCTTCGTCTATTTGAGACCTCGATGTACTCACATTACCAATAATGAATGCCTTGAGAATTTTTTCAAAGTTATGAAACTTTCTCCTCTTATGGTTCGTATTGATTTACAAACAAGATGTACATTTTTACATCGTCCTTAGAAGCATGGCATATTTACAATCTACATGGTTAGATTGTGCCGTTTTGGTCTCTTCCAAGTGAAGATGATGCACGGCCTTGCATCCTCAAGAAGGATCACTAACGTGTTTCCGGTTAAGTCTTCTACCTTTTAGCGGATTTTCCTTCATCAATTGTTCAACTAGGCTCATCCAAGCTCAGTGTGATGTCTTAGAATTGTCCGAAATTAAGGAGATAGTGGTTTTAAGTGTGCCTCGCACTACCGACCCTCCACGGACATGCCTGGTCATACTGACTTAGAGTTACCGAAAGCTTTTGATTTTGGATCCCCTTACGCTATTAAACCAATTTCCGTCTTGCAAAAGATGTTGAAGACTTTTCAAAACCGAAAAATTATCATCATGACTGAATCCTCTAGGTCCTCTGAGTTAGTTTATGTTCATGTCAGGGAGCTTTTGCTAACTAGTCATGGAGTTTACGACCTTAGAATGACCAAAAGGACTTGGTTTTGATCATACACACGTCACTTTTGGCTAAGGCAAAAGCCTACACGCCTCCTGCAAGCTTCACAGCTTCGCACATGCCAAATCTGCGAAAAACAGAAATCTATCTCTTCTGGACAGTCAACTTTGTTTGAGCTTTGTGAACAGCTCTGGACGAACCAGACAGTGAGCTTTACATCATTGGAAAGCTCTATAAGTCTAGTTTTCAGAACTTTTCGCGGTTTGTCCATATCTATTTTAACGAAGAAGTTATGGCTGTTTTAGTGCGCAAAGGTCATTCTACGCGGAAATTTTTATGCACTCTCAGGATTGCAGCTTTTCGTAGCTTCTTTCAATCCTTCTAAATAGTTCAAGTGGAACTATTAACTAGCCTATCATCGAGACATTGAGTGCTTCGCAAATAGTGGAACTATCCACAACATTCTAAGGAACCGGCAACTATTTTTGGTCGAGACATTGAGTGCTTCATAGATAATGGAACTATCCACAACATTTTAAGGAACCGGTAACTATTTTTGGATTTTGTGCCTTTGTAAATCTTCTGTGACTACAATGATTGAATCATACCGGTCATTCAAGGACGCGATTTAGCTTAAATCTTGATGCCTCATGGCACCATGATCAATGTCACAGATACCATCTATGCATTAAGAGGCAATCGAACCATATTGAGCTTTAAAGACATTCCTGCTAATAGTTTTCATTTGAAAACATATTGTGAGAATGAACAAGAGTTCTTTTGTGTATACCTTCTCATGAATGCCGACTGAAGCGCATCTTGGAGAAATTCATGAGTCAATCTAGTGGATTGTATGTCACTACAATTCGAATATCGAATCCCATGTTGTCGCCAAACATGATATTTAGGACACCGACTCATATAGGCTTTGGTTTGACCAAATTGGTCAACTTGGAAGAGATATAATGGTCCAAATTTTGAGAAATTCTCATGGATATCCATTCTTCCGCTTAAAACGAAGACATTCAAGATCTAGCTTCACCATGAAGCATGGTGGTGACCCGGGGGACATTGACGTCACCCGAACACGACTCCAACTTCCTAGAGGTCGTCTGGTCAATTCCTCAAGCAATTGAGGTGCACCGGCCTTCCCTCGATGTCGCATTGGCCCCCCTGCAATGCTCATTGCTCGTTTTGAAAGCCTATTCTTTAGCTAAATTAGGAGTGAGACCCTCCTACGCTAAATAACACAAAAGTGAACATTCTATTCTTACATCAAACTATGTAGATAGATACAACCAACTTGCAGACACCTTTTTATGCTTTATGGTGTTGGTTGAAGTGTTAACACACTGGTCACATGTTTCATTATTATCTACTGCTTATACTTCTACGGGCTCACTACCCATTCTTTAAAGAAGTTTATCGGGATGTAAGTTGAAATGTCCTGTACCCCATGTTCACACGCAATACGGTCTCACCGAGGCTACGACCAAGTAACTTTAGCTTGTCGCTCGAACATTATTGATGCGCACCAATCTTTCTATTGCGTCTTAGGGCTATGCAATATTTGCATGCAGCTTTACTATTCTTCTACGACCCACCATCATTGAATATTTTTGTACTACAGCTCGTGACTGTGTACCAGGATTGCAATCCTCGAGCTCAAACAAGATTGAAACGGATCTCCAATCCTTGAGCTCGGCTAGATGTTTATTCTAGGTGCCAAATCGCATTGCCACTGCGCACAATGATGGGTCATTTGAGATGAATAAGTATTTAGGTTGGATGTGAACCGCCACCTATAATCCGCATATGTAGAAACCTTGTCAGGCGATCTCTTTCACCGCTATATTGTAGATTGTCACTTTGATGAAACAATATTCCCGCCGTTAGGGGGAGATAAGAACACAAGTGTTCAAGTGGAAAGACATGAATTGTCGTGGTTTGTCCCCACTAAGTCTCATCTTGATCCCAAATGCTTAAAGTGTTAAAGTGACGAGATCACATGCTGCAAATATGTCTGCAAGGATTGATGTCCCATCAAGAGGACATGGCGCGACCAAAATGTGTTGGTCTTGACGCCATCACCATGGATGGTGATATAGTGACGCCATATAGTGGCAAAATTGGTGTCACAAGGTCGTGTGGCTCCCCACAAGGAGGGAGGCCCTTAGGTTCGATACTTTCTTGCACTAGGAAGAAAGTGAGCTTGGCACAACCTGATCCATTGATCAGTGATACTCAAATCCGTCTCATGAAGTCTGAATTGTGATTATCGTTGGGGGACGCCTCAATGTCAAATCCAATCCATATAGAGATCTCTACAAGTATTACACTAGTGTACATGAGGATGTGGGATAATGTGTCTACTATCGAACCACCTTTCATTGATGGATATCAACTTAGTTTATTGGCCTAACGGAAAGATGCGATCCAGCATTAACAAAGAGATAGGTCCTTGGGTAGGTGATGCCGATAGCGCAAGCTAAACCCTATCAACTATACCATTGTTAGATAGCGTAGTGAACAAGAGTTTAGACTCACCTTATGGCGCAAGGTCTCTCACTATCACGCACTGGGATCGACTACGATGAGATATGCTCTCCTAATGGATATCATTGAACTCCACTACTTTGTCAGTTTGGTAGTTTTCGAATAATTGAACATGCAGCCTATGAATGTGGTCATGATAACATGTCTATGGGATCAGAGATATACATGAAGCTATTAAACGGACTTCATTCATCCGAATCAAGTGGCTCCAAACCACAGGAGCATGCGTGTGCTAAGGGCCCGTTCGTTAACGTTTCCAAATCCTGTTTTTTGTTTTCCAAATCCTAAAACGGCCGTAGAATGCGTTCGGTGATAGGATTCCTAATTCAGTGAAAACTCTATCTTAAAAACTGATTCAGTTTTAGTCTATCTTTTCGGAAACAAGATATCTGCGTATCCTTTATTTTCTGAAAACAAAATCGCGAATTGTGAGAAACACGGGATACGGCTTTTGCGCGAAAGAGAAGAGCGGGATAATTTTTTAGTGAAAGAATGAAGCGCCAGATTAGAGCGCGCAAAGGGTTCCAATTTTTGGCTCAAAGGCTCTATATATTCATCAATTCGTTCTCTGTCAATATCAGCCTTGTTCATATTCTTCAAATTACAGAGCTTCCTTCGTCTATACTGCATCAGGTATGAGGTTTTCTTTTATTTTGAATTTACTTCAATCTTTCCCTCATTCCGAATTTGTTTGTACTAATCTTGTTCAGGAGACAGAGGTTCCTTCTAAGTCTACTGCACTGCTATAGGTATGGAGTATTGGTCTTCACCTTCCCCCGAGTTTAGTTCATTCTTCCCTCGTATGATTTTGGCAACAGATCATGAACATCTAATCAAATGTTTATATATATATTAATTCTACTGATGGTTGATGTTAAATCTATTGTTAATTCATGCAAATGAATCAAATGTTAAATATATTCTACATGTCAAACCGTTGTTAGTTCTACTGATGTATTTTTAATCAGCAGCTTATCTTTTTTTCTTTTTTTTTTTTGT
Organism: Fragaria vesca subsp. vesca; assembly: GCF_000184155.1. Taxonomy (NCBI): domain Eukaryota; kingdom Viridiplantae; phylum Streptophyta; class Magnoliopsida; order Rosales; family Rosaceae; genus Fragaria; species Fragaria vesca. The sequence continues at coordinate 1,168,362 of NC_020497.1, forward strand.
TGTGTTTGAATTCTGTGATTATGTTACACAGGGCCTCCTAGTTTCTACTGACTGTAGCTTAACACCATAGTGTTTAAAGAGGGATCACCTTGTGTATGATGAGAGATATATAACAGTTTGCCTAAAATTTGTCTAAGATGTGTGCAGGGAAAGTGACTTGTTTGATGGGAAAGTGATTCATAAGTACTTGATGAACTATTGTTTGTCTGCATTTTAATATATACGTGCATCTACCTGTCTTGTAGATTGAGGATATTGTCCAATGATCTTATCAATATGACAATTTCTTGCATTCATACGTGCATCTATATATTTCATATTTGCTGAGTTGATGCCTCCTAATACTGGTATACAGACTAAGTGGATTGTAAGTGGTCTAAGGTATATATATGTATATATTCATCTGTGCTATTCTTGTTTCATGCATTTCAGGAATATGGCCTCTAATGAAGTGGAAGTTGATGACAAAGCCGAATGGTCTGCTAAGAATGAAGGAAAATTCATTCGTATTTTGCATGAGCATGTTAAGAAAGGAGACATGCAAACATCTACTTTCAAAAAGAAAATCTGGAACGAAATAAGTGATGAGTTGTTTGCTGAAACTACAAAAAGATATCTTGTGCCACAACTCAAGTCTAAGTTTAATAGACTGCGCAAAAAACATCGTGAGTTTTCTGATTTGATTGAGCATACCGGATTTGGATGGGATCCTATTGCAAACACTGTTACCGCATCAGAGGAAGTATGGGCTACATATATCAAGGTAAATTTAGTGTTATCCCAAATTTTTTATGAGTTTCATGTATGTTTCAATTTTTATATAAGTAATATGCATTTTTCATTGCAGAGAGTGTCAGGAGTGAAACCCTATCGTAAGAAAGGCTTGGAGCATTATGAAATTTTAGGGGAAATATTTAACACTTCTACTGCAACAGGTCAACTACATTATGCCTCTATTTAAGTGCCTCCCAATTCAGATGATGAGCGAGAGTTAGAGAAAAAGTTTCTTAACAATGGAGTTCATATCAATCTTGATGAGGATTTCAATGTCAATAATGCTCAAACTGAGACAAGGGCAAAAAGAAAAGCTGTGACAGAGGCTCCATCTTCGGAGCGTCGTACAAAGAAATGGGACAAAATGGAAGCCTACTTAGAAATTTGTGGTGAGGTGATGAAAAAAAAGCTGCAACAAAAAAAAGAAAAAAATGCTGAAGAGAATAAGGAGAAGTATTCCATTGAAGAGTGTGTGCAGATTATCGAAAGGTTGGGAGACATTGACGGTGCCACATTTACTAAAGTGATGGAAAAGTTTATTGTTGTTGAATGGAGGAGGCTTTTTCTTACCATATCAGATGAAAGGAGAAGAGCTTGGCTTGCTAATCTCTAGAATCATTGTTTACATTGATCTTTTTGTTGTCTTACTTGGTCTTTTGTCTTCGTTAAACTATTATTTTAATTCATATTGATCATTACATTGGTGATCGAACTTCTAGGTTTTGTTCATGTTCGTATTCAAATAAATGAGCTGATGAAGTGAAAGTAAATTGAGAATAGAGAATCGTGAAAGATGTGTATCTCATTCATTGATAGGAGCCCTTTATATAGGGAATTACACATTACCAGTATGGTAAGGATATGAATACATAGATCTAGTCTAACTACATATCCTATTGGCATAAGGCAAAGGCACACATAAAGAATATCTAGAAAGATATGGAATATCCTAGAACACTCCCCCTTGTGCCGCGCATTGATATGCCAATGGTGCTAATCTGTTGCCTCGTCAAAAACTCCTCAAGTCACAAAAACCCTGTGGGAGAAAAACTGAACCTTAATTGTAGGAGAAAAAGAGTACAACGCACCAGCCTACTTCATTGAGATGATACTCCCCCTGATGTGAACATTATTCAGAGAGACTTGATAGCCGATGCATGCCTATACTTTTCACATGTTTCTCAAAAGTAGACTTAGGCAAAGACTTAGTAAATAAGTCTGCTGCGTTTCCTTCGGAACTAACTTGGTTCACTTGAATGTTGAGAAACGCCTGTTGCTGTTGGTTGTAGAAGAACTTAGGTGAAATGTGCTTTGTATTGTCACCCTTGATGAAACCTAACTTCATTTGCTCAATACAAGCTGCATTGTCCTCATAAATGCATGTAGGTCTATCAGTTGTAGAACTTAATCCACTAGTTCCTCTAATGTGCTTAATGATTGATCTCAACCAAACACATTCCCGAACAGCTTCATGCAAAGCTATAATCTCTGCATGATTTGAAGATGTCGCCACTAGAGTCTGCTTAGTAGACCTCCAAGATATCGCCGTATTCCCAATGGTGAAAACATAACCAGTTTGAGAACGTCCTTTATGAGGATCAGATAAAT
>NC_020497.1:1170763-1171807 GCF_000184155.1 Fragaria vesca subsp. vesca
AGACTTCGACCAATCATGGGAGTGCTAACAGGATGCATCTTGTCCATATTAAATCACTTGAGCATCTTTTGGACATATGCAGTCTGATGGATAAGAATCCCACAGACTCGGTGCTCTAGTTCAAGACCTAGGCAAAAACGAGTCTTCTCAAGATCTTTCATCTCAAACTCGGATTTCAGATAAGCCGCGGTCTCTTTGATTTCATCAAGAGTACCGATAATGTTCATGTCATCGACATAAATGGCCACTATTGCAAATCCGGAACTTGTCTTCTTTATGAACACGCACGGGCATAGTTCATCGTTCTTATATCCCTCCCTAATCAAGTAGTCACTTAGACGAGTATACCACATTTGCCCGGATTGCTTTAATCCGTAAAGTGAGCGTTGCAACCTTATAGCATACGCACTCCGTGGTTTAGAGTCACTTGATTTAGGTAACGTAATGCCATCAGGCACTTTCATATATATCTCTGAATCTAGGTCCCCATAGAGATATGCCGTAACCACATCCATGAGCTGCATGTCAAGTTTTTCGGACACTACCAAACTGACTAAGTAGCGGAAAGTTATGACGTCCATGACTGGAGAGTAAGTCTCCTTGTAATCAATCCCAGGGCGTTGTGAGAAACCTTGCGCCACAAGGCGGGCCTTATACCGAAGCACCTCATTCTTCTCATTACGCTTTCTAACAAAGACCCATTTATGTCCAACAGGCTTTACACTCGGCGGAGTTAGCACTACTGGGCCGAAGACCTGTCTCTTTGTTAGAGAGTCTAATTCTGCCTGGATTGGAACTTTCCATTTAGGCCAATCTGCTCTGTTTTGGCATTCTGCAACAGAGCGTGGTTCGATGTCATCATGCTCAATGATTTCATGAGCCACGGAATAAGCAAATATATCATCGACATGGGTTGATGACCGGTTCATCAATTCATAAGTGTTATCATAACACATGGAGATCTCTATGTTCTCTGATGTTGACATTGACCCTGAGGCGTCCCCCATGGATTCTAATATCAACTCGTGGACATAACTGTAATCA
>NC_020497.1:1171827-1172914 GCF_000184155.1 Fragaria vesca subsp. vesca
TTTCTCGCGCAGAATGACCTTTGCGCACTAAAACAGTCATAACTCCTTCGTTAAAATAGATATGGACGAACCGTAAAATGTTCTGAAAACTAGACATATAGAGCTTTCCAATGATATAAAGCTCACTGTCTGGTTCGTCCGGAGCTGTTCACAAAGCTCAAACGAAGTTACTATCCAGGGGGGACAGATTACTATTTTTCGCAGATTTGGCATTAGCAAAGCGTTTGAAGCTTGCTGGTGGCATGGAGACGAAAACTCAGCCAAAGGGACGTGTTGTTGATCAAGGAACCCATAGGATTCGATGATGGTCAGGTTTTTGCCAAGTCTTTAACGTCTTTTACAAGACGGCAATTGGAGGAATAGCGTAGAAGGAATCCAAGATCAAAAGCTTTCGGTAACTCCAAATTAAGTATGACCAGGCATGTCCGTGGAGGGTCGGTAGTGCGAGGCACACTTAAACCACTAGCTCCTTAATTTCGGACAATTCTAAGACATCATACTAACTTGGGTGAGCCTAGTTGAACAATTGATGATGGAAAATCCGCTATAGGTAAAAGACTTGAACCGGAAAACACGTGAGTAACTCTCCTTGAGAGTCACGGCGCCGTACGTCACCTCCTTTAAGGGAGAGACCGAAGACGGCATTGATGCCATATTTTCTAAGGTAGATGTAAATCAATTCGAACCATGTAGAGATGATAGGAGCACAAAGTGTGACGTTCTTAATATGTTTATACCCTTTATTTACCCTTTGTTAACTCCTATTTAGTTGTTTTAGCTTTATATTTGTGTTTAGTGTAGAATAATTGCTTAATTTAGAAATATGTAGTTTTTAGTATTAGAATACATAGTATTTTCGGATTTGAATAATTTGGTGTTGAAATTGTGCTAAGTGTTGGAAACCCTTGTTTACTCAGGATTCCTGTCTTGATCAAGATTCCATCTTTCCTTGAAGCCTAGTCCATGAAGGAGAGGTCCAAACCAAGTCCAATATGGAGAAGAAGATCTAAATTCGGCAGAATTTCAAGAATATCCAAGCCCTTGAAAATCCGGATTAAATCGGGAGAATTCCTGTGCACGTCTGTCA
>NC_020497.1:1172999-1174332 GCF_000184155.1 Fragaria vesca subsp. vesca
AAAAATGCGTAGATGCGAAATGTCAGGCTCATATCCAGTGACAACTGGTACGCACTGAATGGTTGTTTGGCAGTGGGTCTGAAACGAATAAGTAAGGCTGCATGCAATATTGCATAGCCCCATGACGCAATTGGAAGGTTGGTGCGCATTACCAACGCTCGAGAAATAAGCTGAAGCCGCTTAATCGTAGCTTCGGCGAGACCGTTTTGCGTGTGAACATGGGGTACGGGATGCTCGACTTCAATCCCGATAGACATGCAATAGTCATCAAAAGTCTTTGATGTAAATTCTCCAGCGTTATCCAGTCGAATTGACTTAATTGGATAATCCGGGTGGTGAGCCCGAAGTTTAATAATTTGTGCTAGGAGTTTTGGAAATGAAGCATTACGTGTGGACAAGAGCGCGACATGAGTCCAACGCGTTGAAGCATCCACCAGGACCATAAAGTATCGAAATGGTCCACATTCAGGATGGATGGGTCCACAAATATCACCTTGGATACGATGTAGAAATGGAATGTTCTCGGTGTTATCTTTAGCGTAAGACGGTCTCGATACTACTTTCGCTAAAGAGCAAGCTTTGCAAAACGAACGATGAGCGTTTGAAAGAGTCAACGACACATCAAGGGAAGAACGGCGCGCCTCAATTGCTTGAGGGAGCGGCCGAGCGGCAGCCATGAAGTTGGTGCCGAGCCCGGGAGACATCAAAGTCCTCTTTGGGCCGTGGTGACCATTTGAGGCGTCACCACCATGATGCAAAGTGACATCATTTCCTAAATGTTTTTGTTTTGATTTGAAGAAGGGATGTCCATGAGAATTACGCAGAATTCGGATCATCATGTCCCTTCCAGGATGACCAAGTCGATCATGCCAAAGCTTGTATGAGTCAGAGTCCCAAAGATCCTGTTTGGCGACTACATGAGATTCAATAATCCGAATCGTAGTAAGGTAAAGACCACTAGATTGACTCATGAGTTTCTCCAATATACGTTTGCGTCCGTATTCTGAGAAGTGATACACAAGAACTCAGTTCCATCTTCACAATGAGTTTCCAAGTGAAAGCCATTAGCGCGAATGTCCTTAAAGCTCAACAGGGTTCGGTGCCCTTTTGGGGCATAAAGAGCGTCCGTGACGTGGATCATAGTGCCATGAGGCAGAAAAAAGCGAGCGGTTCCACGCCCGAGGATCACAGGGGAAGATCCAATCATTGTCGTCACAGATGATTTACAAGGCACTAGCTCAAGAAATAGTTGCCGGTTCCTTAGAATTGTGTGGGTTGGATCCACCTATCTGCGAGGCACTCGATCTCTCCAAGAGACATACCTACAAAAAAG
>NC_020497.1:1186477-1190034 GCF_000184155.1 Fragaria vesca subsp. vesca
TATCGACACTTTTCTTCGTAAGGCCATCAACAACCATGTCTCTTTTCCTATGCACATGTTTAAATGAGGAAAGAAGCAAATTGCTCACTGGAATATGATAAGGGTGAGTAAACTTAGAGAAATTTTTTAGAACTCAGAAGGCCTTTCTCACTGGAATCAGTTCTGAGTTTGCTTTGGAAATTAGAAAGATTACCAGAGATGTTCAGCTGAAACTAGGATCAGTTCTGATCTTTGAGCATTTCTCATGTCCTTTAGCTCTGTTGATCTGAAATATGAAACACCATAGTTAGAAAAAAAAGAGTTGTGAATAAGAAACACAAATATTAGAACATGGAAATAAAGGTTCTGACCAATTTCTCTTTCAACTTCTGATGTACCTGGCCAGACTCCGAAAGGCCTTAGGGTGTGTAGTAGTCCCCTATCTCTATGTATGGAATGTGACTTATTTTTTCCCAGTACCTTGGTACATCTGGTTTATATCTCTTTCTAAGCACAGGACAATCATCAAAGATGTAAAGTTGTGTGAGTGAAAAGGGCAGATCCTCTGGAATGGATGCAAGCTTTGGGTAATCATCAATTCTAAGAGATTCAAGAGAGGTGAGTACTTGAAGGCCCTGGCTGGATATTCGTCTCAAATTCGGGAAGAATCCAATGGTAAGTTTAATGAGAGATGTAGGAAGCAGCATCTCCTCTGGTGGAAAGGACACCAAATCTTGATCGACACCTTGAATGCATAACTCTGTTAGAGAACTGAGTCTGTGCAAGTGCAATCCCCAGTCCCTGAGTGGCTTACAATTTCTGGGATTCAAGAGGATAAGTGATGTTAGGTTGGGGGGAAAACCCTCCTCTAGAATGGAAGCCAAACCTTCACAGCTGCCAATCACCGGCTCCTGGAGAGAATTGAGGTTGATCATGCCTTTGGGGAAGACGTTCCATCGTTGACAGTCAGATATAACAAGGGATGTCAGGTTGGAGGCCCTTGTTGGTAATCCTCCTCTTGGGAAGGAAATAAGACTTGCACAGACAAATACAGTTAACCTACGAAGAGTGGTAAGAAGACACAGGCCCTCTGGTAAGGATTTCAGATTTTCACAACGCCCTATATGAACTTCTTCAAGGCAAGTGTCATCACAGAAGCCCTCAGATATTGTCTCCAGTTGTTCGCAATCCCTTATGTAAAGGTGTTTAAGTGCCTTCGGCAATTGACCTCTGGATGATAAGGAGATAAGACATGGACAGTTAGATATGCTCAGGTACTCAAGAGAAGGAGACGAAGAAGAGGCCTGCTCCTCCTCTACTAAATATTTCAAACATTGGCAATGTTTAATGTCTATTGTTCTTAGACTCCGGGGTATTTTGTATCATGCAAAGCACGTCAAAGAACCACACCTTTCAATCTTTATATCTTTAAGAGAAGGTGGCAAACAAGACTCTGGAATGGAAACTAGACTCGGGCATCTATATATGTGAAGCATTTGAAGTGACGTCAGGCAATGCAGTTGATCATGGTGGGAGCTTCTTTCAATAAACAAACTTCGAAGGGAGATCAGGTGTTGCAGCAATCTACCTTCATTCTGCCATTCAGTTGAAAGTTCATCACCATTAGCTATCATTAACTGTCCCACTTTTTTTAATCCGGTCATGAATTCTCCAGTTTGAAATCTCAGCACTGAAAAATCTGAAAGATAAATAGATTTGAGCAACTCAAAGTGGTGCTCACTTTTATACGACACCCCTTTGCAATCACGAACGTTTAGTTCACAGAGCTGTTTGTAGTTGGCAATTGAAACCACCAGTTCATTACACTCATGAATCTCAAGTTTTCTTAGCAAATCAAGGTCGTGAGGTAACTCACCCTCCAGTTTGCGACATCTTTTCACTGAAAGTATTTTCAAGGAAGGGAAAGCTCCAAGTCCTTGATATCCTTGGCAAGGAAAGTCTTTCCAGTTTTTCATATCCTCAAAAATAAGGGTCTCCAATGCTGGAAAAGACAATGTACCCTCTCCACAGAACTCTAGGCCAACCTTTGCAACTCCAGACATATTTCTAATACATAGTGTTTGGAGAGAAGGCAATTGTCCAAGCGGTGGCAAGAATCTACAGTTTTTGCAATTTTCTAACCTCACAAGCACCATATAAGAGAATAAAGGATCTGCAATCCATGCTGAAAACTGCAAACCACCATAACCCTTGATGAACACCTCTTTCATCTTATTATGAGGTTTTAACATGTCAAGGACGAGCAATCCATTCTCTGCTCTATAGTTCCATTCCAGCTGCAATGTATCAATCCCTTCCTTGCAACTTAAGTTGGTCCTCCTTGCATCTCCAACATCATTCACATTTTCCAATCTTGAGAGGCACAATGTCCCTCGAAGAAGAGATAGGGGTCTTATCTCTCTTACCCTTGAGTGACTATCTTTGCCCACCACAAAATTCGGCAACGTTCGCAAATTGCACAGTTGACTTAGCCGTGGAGGCATTCCTTCCAATGAAGGCACATCTGAATTGTTCAGGTGGCTCAGATTTGATAAGTACCACATATTTGTAGGCAGTGTCTTCAGTCTAGAACAACTTTCTAAGATTAATGTTTGTAAGTTACAAAGGGTGCATATTGATTCAGGCAGACTCATTAGTGTATGAGAAAGATCAAGGTACCGTAGATGCTTCAAGTTACCAATTGAATTCGGCAACTCAGTTATCTGATAACCATTCAAAGAGAGTACCCGCAAGTATTCCAATTTCGGCAGTAGATCAAGAGTTACCATACAAGTCACATAATTACAGAAGTCTTCTGAAAGCCTCAGTGGTAGAAAAGTACGCAAACGCTTGGCTTCGGTGAATGCCTCAAACTTGTTAACCCCATCATACTGACTGGGAATGTATGACGAATGACGTGTTTTTCGAGAACATCTACCATCCACTTTATCCTCCAACCTGAGACAAACTTCTCCTGCTGCCCATCGAGCCAGATCACCAACAAGGTGATGCATGACATATAATGAACTGTTTCTGCTTGATTTTTGAAATAATGACCTAGACAATAGCTGTCCAAAATAGTGAACCCCGTCATATAGGATCTCAAAATATTAGGCGGGTGAATTTTGCGCCTTTTTTTTCCCCGAAATTTCGTATTACTTAGGACACAAATAAATGTCTTAGGCGACGAAACCTAATTTAAAACCTATACTAACTCTCTCGCGCAATCCACAATCCCTAATTAAATTCACACCCACAATTCCAAACTCCCACCAGAGTCGCGCCACCAGAGCTGTGCCACCAGACCCCATCCACGCATCGGCCACCGATTGAAGTGCGCGCATCCACCCACCTCCTCCACTCATCGCCACCGCATCCACCCGCCACTCCGATCTCTTTGCTCTCACCTTCTCACCGCCGCTACGATCTCTCTGCTCTCACCTTCTCACCGCCGCTCCTTTTGCAAGTCCGTATTCTCTCTCTTCTCAGATTGATCTTGCTTGTTACTTCTGAATCGTAAACGAATTCGTTGATCGTGTTTCATTATTATTATTATTATTATTATTATTTAATTATCC
>NC_020497.1:1190059-1197832 GCF_000184155.1 Fragaria vesca subsp. vesca
CTTAAGGTGGCTCACAGCTTTTGTTAGTGTTTTCTGTATCACTAATGCATGAAGTACTAAAAAAAAAGTGAAGAAATACAAGTGGTGTGATCAACCTGTATGCTTTTCTATGGACTATATTTCATAATCTTTATCTATTACTCACTCATTTACTAACAATTGTGTGTTATTCATGTGCAAGATATGGTGATCATGGGGAAGAGGAAGGGCCGAGCCACTAAGGCCAATGCCTTGATGGAGTCAATACGGCAGAGCATTGGCTCAGCTAGCAGTAGCAGCCATCCTAACCCCATGCCGGCTGAGACAGTACCACCAGGGGCTCCCCCCTTGATCGTGTGGCGCCCTACAGTTGACAGTTGTTCAACGGGATCTCAATCGGCGTCTGTAACCGCAGCCGAGACTGCAACCGCACCCGAATCTCCAAGACGCATCGTCGGCAGCGCTCGAATCAAAGTTAGAAGCCAAACAGGTAAGTGTATTAATTTATTGCCCCCCAGTAAACTTCTATTGGGGGTCAGTAAACTTCTTATGGGGGTCCGTAAACTTATAATGGGGGTCAATAAACTTGCAGTACAATATGTCTCTTTCATTTTCATGCCACTTACACACAACAAATATCCTCTTGTATATTAAGTATCATAATGTATTTTCACTAGGGGTCAGTAAACGCATACTGGGGGTCAGTAAACTTATAATGGGGGTCAGTAAACTTGCAGTACAATATGTCTCTTTCATTTTCATGTCACTTACACACAACAGATATCCTCTTGTATATTAAGTATCATAATGTATTTTCACATGTTAATTGTAGCTCCGGCCCCGAAAAAGAAGAGGGGTTTTTGTTTTGGAAAGAAGGCAGAGGATATCGTTCAATAAACGGGGCAGAAGATCAAGCTCGCGTATTGCCCCCGTTTAAAAGGCCCTAGCATGAGGGGGGTAAACAGCTTGGTGGCACATGATATTGGTTGCGCCATACGGAGTCTGGTGGGAATGAGGGCAAACACGTTCTACGACCTTGATCAGACTGAGAAGTGGAAGGTGTGGAATGCAATGTCGGTAAGTAACTGAAAAGTATATGAAAAGTAAATTTACTTAATTACATTTGTTTGATAACATATATATGATTGCTTATATAATTGGAAGGCATGAACTGACTGAATTGACATCTCTCTGTTGATAAAATTTCATGTCTAAGGATATGTTTGCATAAGGAGTTTTCTTATAAAGTGAAAATGTTATGGATTTGTGTAAAGTATGATTGAATATGTGTAAAGTATTGTGTGCTGATATGAATTGAATGATGTGTTTTGTGATAATAATTGGGTGTGTTAATTTATTTTATTTTATTTTTTAGTGCTTAACATGGGAATTTTTTATTTATTTCTTACTTAGCCGAAGTACGAGTGAGATGAAAATGATGAGGCAATGTTAAATTAGATACTGATGAGAGCACATTAGAGGTACAAGGACTAGAAGTACCAGTGCCACAAAGCTTATCTGAAGGAAGGGTCCTCTGGCATGCCTTCATATTTCATTGGGAGAGAGGACCAGTGGGACTTTCTATGCCAGCACTTCGAGTCAGATGCGTTCAAGGTGATTTTTTAAATTACCTTCATTGTTTTTTATTTTTATTTTTAAATTACATTCATTGTTTCCCTTGTATTTTACTAATCTATTTAACATTTTTTCGTGTATATATTAGAGACTCTCCTTGGCAAACAAGCGGAACCGTAGGGAGAAGACTATGCACCACCACACGGGGTCTTCTCCTATCATCTACACAATGGAGGAACTCAAAATACAAGGGGAGCAGCTTCCAATTATCAAAGGTTTTGAGAAGACCTATGTCAGGGCCGGTGATGAAGATACGACCAAGAAATATGTAAGTGTCTTTCCTTTTACTTTATGTAAGATTAGCAAATGCTTCAAGCATGTGTAAATCCGGCTATTGGTATATATATGAGACCATTAAGTTGTAGGCACTATCCAATTACAATGTCATGTTTTCCTGCTTCTTCCAAAACAAAAAAGAAGTGTTATTATCACTGTCAATAATTAATATGTATAGTTTTAGGGAGCAATAAAGTTGTTTACTACGAAGCAATTAATAAAGATGTTTATTAGGGTATCTGTTGTGTGTTGTGGCCATGAAACTGAAAGGGAGATAATGAATTGCAAGTTTACTGACCCCCAGTAGAAGTTTACTGGGGGGCAGTAAACTTCTACTAGGTTTACTAGGGAGCAATAAAGTTGTTTATTAGGGTATTTGTTGTGTGTTGTGGCCATGAAACTGAAAGGGATATAATGAATTACAAGTTTACTGACCCCCAGTAGACGTTTACTGGGGGGCAGTAAACTTCTACTGGGTTTTCTAGGGAGCAATAAAGTTGTTTATTAGGGTATCTGTTGTGTGTTGTGGCCATGAAACTAAAAGGGAGATAATGAATTGCATGTTTACTGACCCCTAGTAGAAGTTTACCTAGTAGAAGTTTACTGGGGGGCAGTAAACTTCTACTGACCCCTAGTAGCTTCTCTGTTTATTATGCAACTAGTAAACTTTATTATGGAAACTTTTTTGATGTATTTTAAATGCATGCAGAATGACATGGCTGATGAGGTCAATAAACAAAAGGATGCATTTAAGAAACAACACCCTGATGCAACGGAGGAGCAGATTATGGAAAGTGTTCAGTCTCAACAAATTGAGGTATTCGGTATGGTGCTCAATACTCGCAAAGGAAAGGAGATCAGAGGGATGGGACGAGGAGGCGAGCGAGACTTGAGCCATTCTTCAAATGTTTCCATTTCACGTAGTCATCCTCCTAGAGTTGATGAGCAGCAACTCCAAGAGGTGCTGCAGCGCTATGAGCAGAGACTAAAGGAATCAGAGGATCGTGCCCAGCAGCAGTTAACAGAGGTCTAGCAGCGTGCCCAACAGCAATTCCAAGAGGTCCAATAGCGTGTCCTGCGTGCTGAGTCTATGTATAGTGTTGTGCAGTCCCAAGTTGTAGCCTTATTATATGAGCACCTAGGTATGCCACCTCCTTCTCCTCCACAGTTTCCTCCTCCACCTCCAGATGCTTCTCCTCCTCCACATGTTTCCCCACAAAACAATGATGATCCAGGCGATAATATAGAATTGGACAACGGACGGTCTTAGAATTATTGATTTTGTAGAAGATTCATAGTTTAGCTACATTGTATGAACAATTTTCTACCTAGTTAATTCATTAATTATTTTGTATATATGAATAATATTTGTCCATCTGTGATCAATATATGAAAAATGGTCCAAATCCAGTGCTTCCGGTATATATGTATATGTATGTGTTTCATTATTGTTACTGATTTGTAATTTTTAGAAACAGTAAAACCCAAAAAAAAACAAAAATAACAAAATTCAGTGTTTTTTCACCCTAATTAAAATCTCTTAGCTAGGCAACGGAACCAGAAACCTTCGTCGCCCAAGATATTTGTTTTGGATGACGAAAACAGTAATCTTCGTCGCCCAAGGTAAACAACCGAAGCCACGAAACAGTAACCTTCGTCTCGTAAGATACAATACCTAGGCGACGGAAATAGTGACATTCGTCGCTTAAGATAAACAACATGTCCGACGAATACAAAGATCAATCGTCGACTAAGAACAGTTACACATTCGTCGGGCAAAAACAATACCGACTAATATTCCGTCGCTTAAGAACGATCATATATTCGTCAGTAAACATCCATACCGACGGTAGTTCCGTCGGTTAAGAGGAATTTCATATTCATCGGCTAAGAACATTTATGACAAAAAGTTTCCGTCGATAGAGAGTTTTATCGACGATTCCGTTTGTCGACAAGGCAGGTAAGGGTCCGTCGGGTTGGATCGGTCTTAGTCGACAACTAACTTAATTTCTGTCGCTTAAGTGTCTACCTCACGACACCTAGGCGACAGAACTTAGACGACGGAGAATTCGTCGGCCAAGATTGTAACCGACGGATATGCGGTCTTAGGCGACGAATTGTTTTCGTCGGCTAAGTCGATATTTCCACTAGTGTCCTTTTCTTCGGTCAGAAGTTGAGTCATAAGCTGTGAAAACGTAGTAATACGTTTTGCCTTAAACTTGAGCTGATACTGCTTCATAAGCACAATGGTTGATGTGGGAAATATGAGCAACATTTTCTGTAAGAGGTCGTCCTTTGACTTCTTGAAGCCACATAATCCGAGACGCGCTCAGAGACATAACATGTCCTTGTGGTATTCCTCGACAGTTTTTTAATCCATTAAGCGAATGTCACCCGATTGCGCTTGCAACTATGGTAGTAGAGTTGTGTGGATATTATTAAACATTTCGGTTAATGCATCTCACAATTCTTGGGGATCATCCTTGTCTTGATATTGCCATCGCAATGTGGAGTCGAGGTGGCACCTGAGAAACATTAATGCCTTCGACATAACTATTGCACTAGGCTTCTCTGCGTTAGGGTCTTTCGAAGGAAAGATGGTGGCAGAGTAGTCCTTTCCGATGAAGGTCTGTATAACATTCGACATCCACCTGTGGTACTAAGTATCTTGGGCATCCAGGATGTCAAACTCTATGCCTCGAGCACTGTCCATGGCTCTGCATGCAAACAATTTCAAGCAAAAGTTAGATCGAGACAACGAGGTCACTAATTCAATGCTATCAAAATAGTTTGCGAAAAACATGATTTTGATCTATTTATGAAATATCTCTCTATTTTCAAGTGAAACATGTCAATTTACGAAATATGCGGAGTTTATATATTATTATGTGTTGGATCTATTGTTTGACTAGTCATGGAACATGTGAAATTCTTGACTAGTAATGCTGAAGTAAGGATGTGACACACGGTGGTATAGGAGTTGAAGGTCATTAGGTTCATGTGAGGATCACTAAATTGAAGGATATCCAACAAGAAAGGGATTGTGCGATGTGATAAATTGCATGACTTGATGTGTATACGATATACGTATTTTGTAGCGTGCATAAAAATGACATTGTTTTGCGGGCATATTACGTTGGTCTACTCACTGAGCACGTGGTTTTGCTCACCTACCCATCTTTAATTTTTTTTTTTTTTTGCAGAGAAGTACTTAGGTTGTACCGAGCCGGAAAAGGGTAGACGACGAGCTTAGAGGATAGTGTTTTTGTTTATGTTCTACATTGTAACACTCGTTCACGCCTCGGAATCGGCGTTCGGTGCTTAAAACCCACCGACATCAGGACCGGGGCGTGACACATCGCACATGCGACATCTCTAATTCTCCAACTTCACCTATATCTGGCCGTCTTCAAGCCAAGCCGAGGGATCAAATAATGTGCTCATATTATCCAATATTACTATTTATGTTTAATTCTCTTATTTTTGTTTTACGTTAGTTTAGTGTTCTTATAAGTTTATGTCGTAGAAAGAAGAAAAAGAACAAAAGTGATCAAACTAGGATCAAAGGGCGACTACAATCCCATGTGTCAGAATCTGCACGTGCAAAACCTCCAACTTCGCCGAATTACAGGGAACGTTCCAGATCGAATAAGATAATGAGCCTTATACCATTGGAAAACTACGAATGTCTATTTTCTGTTTACAAATCTTGATTTCGATATTTCTAGAGTGAGGTATGATCGTTTGAATAAAGATCGGTCAGCTTAGAAAATTTGCTTAGATTTGTAGACATCTGGGTTATTCAAGTTCTATGGCACATCATCAATCTTAGTGCTTCAAGGAACTTACTTCAGTTGAGGATGCAAAGAGTACATGTTTTCCTACTTCTAGAAGAGATATTTCAAGGTTTCCCAATTTCATATCAAGAAAGGAATCTGCATCTAAGTCTTACAAGTTACAAGGAAACTCGAAGTCAAAAATAAGCAGCATACCTTCCTGTTATACCTTCCTGTAGACAATAGATATGGATGATCAGCTGTAAAAAAAAATTTGGAAACTAGACATATGTAGTTTTCCATCTATATATGACTCATTCTTTGCTTTAATGAAATATGTTCTTAAGACTCTGCCAAAGTTCGGTGACTTGCGCAGGTCGATTTTTGAATTTGATAACAATTAGACCTCAATGTATATCTTTTTTCCTTGCACGACCCAAAAGAGATAATTTATGTTTGGGTGGTTCTAGTTGCACGTCCAAATTTGTTGTGTATCCATTGTTTTTTGTTTTATTTTAGTTGACTTTGTCAATTCATATGAAATGACATATCAGGAAAAATAAATAATTTTACTATTTCTGCCTACACCACTAATCTCTTATGCTTTCTTTTATCTTTCAAAGTAGATTATGCTTTCGATCTATTATGGTTGGATGTGGCAGGGCCGGCCCTGAGCATAGGCCCAGCTGGCATAGGCCTAGAGCCCCCCACTTTAATGGGGCCCCCTAAAAAAAAAATATTCTTCTTATATATAACAAAAAAACTAATAAAAATAAATAAGCATGTTTCCTTTTTTTGCAGAAGAGATGTTTCGTCTTCTTCCATTGAGGAGGCCAGACCTCTCTAACTCTCTTTTTCTCCGTTTTTTTTGTTTACACTCTTTTTTAAATTCTAAATCTTAAGGCAAACCTTGTTCATATTACCAGGTATATTTCTCCTTCTCTCCCTTGCTTTTTAATTCCATGGATTTCTGTAATTTCACAATTGGTTGCGTACAATGCACACATACTTCTCAATCCCACATTCACAACCATAGAATCTCAAACGCAGCAAGTAATTCAACATAAATCATCTCATGAAGAATCGATCAGTTTATCATTGTTTTTCCTTTCTAGATGAAAATCGATTTAACATTGTTTATTATCATCAACATATACAATTTATTTTCTTATTATGATGAAACATATATCAATTTTTTGAAGTTTTTTTAGCTTAACTTTTGAGGTGTAAATTTCGTCAAAGTGATCTTGCCTTTGCAAAAAAAATTTTAAAAAAGTTATATTTTTGGGTCAATTTTCATTATTTCATATTTTAGTTTGATTGAGTTTTTCTGTCCCTTTTTTGTATGAACAAGTGAACATAGTTTGTTTATCTACTAGAATTTATATGTTGTTGGAGCTTACAGACTTATTTGTTTGTAAAAAAAATATATATATATATAAATCTATTAAACATAAGGAGCCCCAATTTTGTTTTTCGCCTTGAGCCCCGAAAAACTCAGGGCTGGCCTTGGGATGTGGTGAGATTATACTTAATTTGTTGTTATTAACCATGTGATATCTAGAATTTGACTATGTGAGACGGTCCAATCCCCCTAGTCTCTTGTAACAAACATACCCTAATAGTAATGAAATTTGGTCACAGGGCATGTAATAAGAATAAATTGATTGCAGTTTTTGTCTATTCTCATATCTAATATTTACCATAGCTCTTCTGACTTCTACACTAGGTTAGTCACATTAAGTTGAGGTTGAGTTTTTTGTTCTTCATCGCAAACATGTAAACGTACGGAGTTCAGATATACACAACGCTGAAAAGAGGAAGGTAGTGTTTTTTTGTTTCTGATTGAAAAGAGGAAGGTAGTTTAGGTAGATTGTAAATGTAATTGTATTAAAATAAAAGGAAAATACATTAGGTATGTGAATACATTAGGTACATAGCAAATACTTATGTGCCTTAAGGTATGGATACCTTAACCACATGGTTGCTTATGATTGGTCCAACTAGATTAATGATGACCTGCTACCTGCTTGACTGGTCATCCAATTTAAATCTCAAACTAACTCTCACTCTCTCACTAACGGGGTTAGTTTCTCTCTCTCTCTCT
>NC_020497.1:1197852-1205716 GCF_000184155.1 Fragaria vesca subsp. vesca
CTCTCTCTCTCTCTCTCTCTCTCTCTCTCTCTCTCTCTCTCTCTCTCTCTCTCTCTCTCTCTCTCTCTCTCTCTCTCTCTCTCTCTCTCTCTCTCTCTCTCTCTCTCTCTCTCTCTCACTCAAACAATTTGAACACCTTTGTCTCGTCGAACTCTCTCTCTTGTCTCATCGATATGTCAATTTCTTACTAAAATCGATCTCGTTCTAACTCCTCTTATATGCTCTCTTGAGATTGAACACATTGAAGACAAAAGTTGCAAAGTCTATATTTAACATAAGACACAACTACTATTTTCATGAGAAATGTCTACCATTTGGATGAGCAAAATCACAAAAAAATAGACTTTCTAGAAATCAAAATTGTTCTTGACATTGAATCAATAATTGAAATTGAAAGTTACAAAGTTTACATTTAATATAAGACACAACTACTATTTTCATGAGAAATGTCTACCATTTAGATAAACAAAATCACAAAAAAGTAGACTTCCTGGAAATCAAAATTGTTCTTGAGATTGAATCAATAATTGAAAGTGAAAGTTACAAAGTTTATATTTAATATAAGACACAACTACTATTTTCATGAGAAATGTCTACCATTTAGATAAGCAAAATCACAAAAAAGTAGATTTTCTGAAAATCAAAATTGTTCTTGAGATTGAATCAATAATGGAAGGTGAAAGTTACAAAATCTACATTTAACATAAGACACAACTACTATTTTCATGAGAAATATCTACCATTTAGATGAGAAAAATCACATAAATATAGACTTTCTGGAAATAAAAATGGTTCTTAAGATTGAATCAATTATTGAAGGGGAAAATTGCAAAGTCTACATTTAACATAACACACAACTACTCTTTTCAAGAGAAATGTCTACCATTTAGATGAGCAAAATCACAAAAAATTAAACTTTCTGGAAATCAAAAATGTTCTTGAGATTGAATCAATAATTGAAAGTGAAAGTTACAAAGTTTACATTTAACATAAGACACAACTAATATTTTCATGAGAAATGTCTACCATTTAGATAAGCAAAATCACAAAAAACTAGACTTTCTGGAAATCAAAATGGTTCTTGATATTGAACCCATTAAAGGCAAAAGTTGTAAAGTCTATATTTAACATAAAACACAACTACTATTTTCATAAGAAATATTTACCATTTAGATGAGAAAAATCACATAAATGTAGAATTTTTGGAAATAAAAATGATTCTTAAGATTGAACCAACCAAATGTAAAATTTGCAAGTCTACATTTAACATAAGACACAATTACTATTTTCATGAGAAATGTCTACCTTTCAGATGAGCAAAATCACAAAAGAGTAGACTTTCTGGAAATCAAAATTGTTCTTGAGATTGAATCAATAAATGAAGGTGAAAATTACAAAGTTTACATTTAACGTAAGACACAACTACTATTTTCATGAGAAATGTCTACCATTTCGATAAGCAAAATCACAAAAAAGTAGACTTTCTGGAAATCAAAATGGTTCTTGATATTGAACCCATTAAAGGCAAAAGTTGCAAAGTCTACATTTAACGTAAAACATAACTACTATTTTCATGAGAAATATCTACCATTTAGATGAGAAAAATCACATAAATGTAGACTTTCTGGAAATAAAAATGATTCTTAAGATTGAACCAACCAAATGTAAAATTTGCAAGTCTACATTTAACATAAGACACAATTACTATTTTATGAGAAATGTCTACCTTTTAGATGAGCAAAATCACAAAAGAGTAGACTTTCTGGAAATCAAAATTGTTCTTGAGATTGAATCAATAAATGAAGATGAAAGTTGCAAAGTTTACATTTAACATAAGACACAACTACTATGTTCATGAGAAATGTCTACCATTTAGATAAGCAAAATCACAAAAAGTAGACTTTCTGGAGTAATCAAAATGGTTCTTGAGATTGAATCAATAATTGAAGGTGAAAGTTGCAAAGTCTACATTTAACATAAAACACAACTACTTTTTTCATGAGAAATGTCTACCATTTGGATGAGCAAAATCATATAAAAGTAGACTTTTTAGAAATTCATTCTTGAGATTGTTCTTGAAAGTTGGATCAAGTACTCTAAGATGCAAAGTCTACTATTAACATGAGTTAAGTCTACTATCAGCATGAGCTAACTGACAAGCAAAAGTAGACTTTCCGAAAGTTACTATTTATGGAAATCAACTATAAAAGGAAGAGTAAGTTTCCATTTCGGGGGGATAGTTATGCTCTAATAACGAAAGTTACTATTTATGGAAATCAACTATAAAAGGAATGGTAAGTTTCTATTTTGGGGGGATAGTTACAGGGCTGCTCACCTGCGGACTTCATTTTAAGGGATCGACAGAAAGGGACGACTCACTAACATCCGTTAGATATTAAATGAATCAATCCTACGGTTCTGATGAAAAAATGATCTCACCCCAACTCTGATCCCAACTCCAGCATATTTGTTCTTCTTCTTGTGTTCATCTTCTTCTTCTCTCAGATCTCTTCAAACCCAATTCTGTTCATCTTCTTCTCATCTCATACATATTGTTAGTCTCAAACCATGCTATCTGCTCTGAAACCAGATTTTTCATTTTCATGGAATTGCTCTACCCTTGATTTGTTTTCTCCACTTTCCTACTCGATTTCAGTGGAGTAAGAAAGCATACCTTCGATTTGTTGGGTTCTTCTTTCTCTTATACTGCGGAATGATATTCCTAAAGATCCAGCAATTTAGTTTTTCTATTCTTGTTGGATTTTCTTTGAGTTCAAATTACATCAGTCCTATGAATGATGAAAATAGAAACGGGTATAAGATCTCTCAAGGTCCAGAATCTGGTGATGGAGGGTGAAGAATAAGGGAGGATCCGACGGTGCAATTTGGAGCGTCGCCGTCGATCGGAGACAAGAAGGACTTGAAGGTGATGCGATCTACGAGAGTGCCACCGGCGACGGACCAATTCGTAGCGGAGCTCCATGAAGAGACGTCGTCGTTTTGTGTTTCCATGGTGGTGAAATATATGAGGCTATTAGGAATTACATATAAGATGGTGAGATGAGAGTAGAAGAAGAAGAATGAGATCTTTAATCAAAAACAAAGAAAGAAAAAAAGAACAGATCTGGGTGGAATGGTGAGATGGAGATGAACATATGAGCAGCTAGAGAGGTGAAAGGAGAAGAGAACAAATCCGCTGGAGTAAGGATAAGAATTGGGGGTAAAATCATTTTTTCATCAGAACCGTAGGATTGATCCATTTAATATCTAACGGGTGTTAGTGAGTCGTCCTTTTCTGTCCCTTAAAATGAAGTCCGCAGGTGAGCAGCCCTGGGGATAGTTATGCTTTAAAAACGAAAGTTACTATTTATGGAAATCTACTATAAAAGGAATGGTAAGTTTCAATTTCGGAGGGATTTCTTTTCTGAAAATTCAACACTAATTGCCACATGTCGCGACCTCATTCGTCCTAAGTCACTAATTTGTTCATGTCATTAAAATTTTACTTTTTTCCACCATTTCAAAACTTTAAAAATGCATAGAAAATAGCTCCATTGTTGGAAAATTCACCGAAAAATGTCACGGACCACTGGCGAGACCCACTTCACAACTGAGTTTGAATTTTAGTCATCGAAATCACAACATACCTACTAATGTGGTATAACTTGTTTGGTAGGTTATATGCTAGTGTACAACTTTGTGAACCAACTATATAGAGGAAGCAAAATTTTCAAAAATCTCGTGAAATAGGATGTGATCGGTATAGTAAAATACGGCTACGGTAGAAAAATCACTTTAATTCGCTAATGTTTGGGCCCCGATCGAAGCGGTCAACCCTATTTACGTTTATGATTCACTAAGGAGAGCCCTATCCTCGGGTGGTAAACGTCCCCAAAGTTTTACATGGGTGGTTATGTCTCATATGTGTGAGACTTTATTTTGTTGAATAATCCACCAAACTAGGTCACGAAGAGGTAGGTAAGATAGTTTTCGTGTGATAAGTGAAGATGAATTACGGTTGACCGCTTTGATCGAGCCCTGAACATTGTTGAATCCAGTTGACTTTTATACCATTGCCATATTTCACTATAATGATCACATCAGATGGTCAATTTTCATTTTGTGAATTTTAGTCATCGGAATCATAACGTGCCTACTAAAGTAGTATAACTTGTTTGGTAGGTTATATGTTAAGCATAACTTTGTGAACCAACTATATAGAGGAAGCAAAATTTTCAAAAATCTCGTGAAATATGATGTGATTGGTATAGTAAAATACAGCTCTGGTAGGAAAATCACTTTAATTCGCCAATGTTTGGACCCCGATCGAAGCGGTCAACCTTATTTACGCTTATGCTTCACTAAGGAGAGCCCTATCCTCGGGTGGTAAACGTCCCCAAAGTTTTACATGGATGGTTATGTCTCATCTCTGTGAGACTTTATTGTGTTGAAGAATCCACCAAACTAGGTCACGAAGAGGTATGTAAGATAGTTTTCGTGTGATAAATGAAGATGAATTAGGGTTGACCGCTTTGATCGAGCCCCGAACATTGTTGAATCCAGTTGAATTTTATACCATAGCCATGTTTCCCTATAATATCACATCAGACGGTCAATTTTCATTTTGTGAATTTTCATTCATTCAATCTCAAGAACAATTTTGATTTCTAGAATGTCTACTTTTTTATGATTTTACTCATCTAAATGGTAGACATTTCTCATGAAAATAGTAGTTGTGTCTTATGTTAAATGTAGACTTTGCAACTTTTGCTTTTAATGGGTTCAATATCAAGAACCATTTTGATTTCCAGAAAGCTAGCCTACTTTTTTGTGAATTTGCTTATCAAAATGTTGGACATTTCTCATGAAAATAGTAGTTGTGTCTTATGTTAAATGTAAACTTTGCAGCTTTCCCCTTCAATTATTGATTCAATCTCAAGAATAATTTTGATTTTCAGAAAGTCTACTATTTTGTGATTTTGCTCATCTAAATGGTAGATATTTCTCATGAAAATGATAGTTGTGTCTTATGTTAAATATAGACTTTTCAACTTTCACCTTCCATTATTGATTCAATCTCAAAAACAATTTTGATTTCCAGAAAGTCTACTTTTTTGTGATTTTACTCATCCAAATGATAGACATTTCTCATGAAAATAGTAATTGTGTCTTATGTTAAATGTAGATTTTGCAACTTTCATCTTCAATTATTGATTCAATCTCAAGAACAATTTTGATTATCAGAAAGTCTACTTTTTTGTGATTTTGCTCATCTTAATAGTCAACTTTTCTCATGAAAATAGTAGTTTTTTATGTTAAATGTAAACTTTGCAACTTTCACCTTCAATTATTGATTCAATCTCAAGAACAATTTTGATTTCCAGAAAGTCTATTTTTTTGTTATTTTGCTCATCCAAATGGTAGACATTTCTCATGAAAATAGTAGTTGTGTCTTATGTTAAATGTAAACTGTGCAACTTTCATATTCAATTATTGATTCAATCTCAAGAATAATTTTAATTTTCAGAAAGTCTACTTTTTTATGATTTTGTTCATCTAAATGGTAGAATTTCTCATGAAAATAGTAATTGTGTCTTATGTTAAATGTAGACTTTGCAACTTTTTCCTTTAATGGGTTCAATATCAAGAACCATTTTCATTTCCAGAAATTCTAATTTTTTGTGATTTTGCTTATCTAAATGGTAGACATTTCTAATAAAATTGGTAGATGTGTCTTATGTTAAATATAGACTTTGCAACTTTCGCCTTTAATGGGTTCAATATCAAAAACCATTTTGATTTCCAGATAGTTTACATTTTTGTGGTTTTGCTCATCTAAATGGTTGACATTTCTAATGAAAATAGTATATGTGTCTTATGTTAAATGTAGACTTAGCATCTTCTACCTTGGGTTGATTCAATCTCAAGAACAATTTTGAATTCCAGAAAGTCTCACTACCAGAAGAAAGGCTTTAGCCGACGAAAATAAAAAAACCAGGCCGACGAATTTTTTTTCGTCGGCTAATTTAAAATTTTCGTCGGCTATTGTCAACTTTAGCCGACGAAATTAATATTTCGTCGGCTGAATAATTTTTTTCGTCGACTATAGTCTGTGAACTTTAGCCGACGAAATTTTTAAAAGTTTAGCCGACGAACTTTTTAAACTTTAGCCGACGAAATTTTTAAAAGTTTAGCCGACGAAAAAATATAATTTCGTCGGCTAAAGTGTCTTATATTTGCAGATCTAGACAACAACTCATCTGAGAAAAAAAAACTATACGTAGAACCTTCAAACGCAAAAAAGTCGTGAAATAAGATATGACCAGAATGGTGAAATACGTCTACGGTTGAAAAATCACAGTATTCCGGTAAAGTCTCGATGCCGATAGTTGACTTACCCTTATTATTCACTATGTTGCAGATTTGGCGTTTGGTGTCTGATTGACTATTGTGATACTTTTCCGGAAGCGTAACGGCGCTACGAGTCAAACTTATTGCTAATGCCATGATGTATAGGCTTTTTTGGCCATCCGAGTCCGTTTAGGGCTTCAAAATGCAGTTTTCTTATTTTTGATTTAGAGTTTACCGTTTTGATCGAGCCCTTAACTTTGTCGAATCCAGTTGAATTTTTTATCATAGACATCTTTCATCATAATGATCATATCTGACAGTCGAATTTTGGTTTGTGAATTTTTAATCATCAGAATCACAACGTGTCTACTATTTACCGTTATTCGGGTTTATGGGGAGTCCTATCGTCGGAAAGTAAATGTCTCAAAATTTTTATATGGGCAGTTGCGTCTCATCTACGTGAGAGTTTTTTGTGTGGAAGGTTTGACCAAACTACGTAATATAGAGGGAGATATGAGCGTTTTCGTGTGATAAGTGACGATGGATTATGGTTGACTGTTTCGATCGAGCCCTTAATGTTGTCGGATCCAGTTGAATTTTTTACCATAGACATATTTCGTCAAAATGATCATATCTGACGGTCAAATTTTGGTTTGTGAATTTTAGTCATCAGAATCACAACGTGTCTACTAATGTTGTATAACTTGTTTAGTAGGTTATACAACTTTGTGAACCAACTCTACATAGGAAGCAAAATTATTAAAAATCTCGTGAAATAAGATGTGTTCAGAATGGTGAAATACGGCTATGGTTCAAAAATCACGTAAATCGGGTAAAGTCTCGGTGCCGATAGTAGCGGTCAACCCTATTTACCGTTATTATTCCCTATGGGGAGCCCTATCGTTGGAAGGTAAATGTCTCAAAATTTTTTATATAGGTGGTTGCGTCTCATCTACGTGAGAGTTTTTCGTGTGGAAGATTTGACCAAACTACGTAATATAGGGGGAGATATGAGTGTTTTCGTGAATTTATAGACTTTAGCCGACGAAAATATATGAAAAGTCGTCGGCTAAGGTCAAAAAATTTCAAAATTTTTTAGGCGGTAAACCAAAGTTGGAAGAAAATTTTCAAAGGACTTTAACCGACGAAAATATATGAAAAGTCGTCGGCTAAAGTCGAAAAATTTTCAAAATTTTCAACCAAAATTTTTTGGCGGTCAACCAAAATTTTCAAAAGAGTTTAACCGACGAAAATAAAGAATTTCGTCGGCTAAAGTTCTTTATATAGGCGAAGATGGATGGTAAGAAGTCTATTATCTGTCAGATTTTCTTCTCGGCCTAGCTCCGCCGTCAAGCCACCGGAGACCGTCACACTTGTCCCAAAAGCTTCGCCGTCGTCTCTACTTCATTGCTGGATAGGTGGTGCATCGAGTGGCGCCGCCGTGAGGGATAAATCGAGCTCCAAAACTCCGCCGGTTCGGATTCGGTGTCGATCAAATTTCTCCTTCCTTAGG
>NC_020497.1:1206782-1208399 GCF_000184155.1 Fragaria vesca subsp. vesca
CCACAAAGTCTACTTTGCTTTGATTTGGCTTATGTTAACGGTAGACATTTCTAACGAAAATAGTAGATGTGTCTTATGTTAAATGTAGACTTTGCATCTTCTACCTTGGGTTGATACAATCTGAAGAACAATTTTGATTTCCTAAAAGTCTACTTTCTTTGATTTCTCTTATGTTAATGGTAGACATTGTTAATGAAAATAGTAGACGTGTGTTATGTTAAATGTAGACTTTCCATCTTTTACCTTGGGTTGATTCAATCTCAAGAACAATTTTGATTTCCACAAAGTCTACTTTGCTTTGATTTGGCTTATGTTAACGGTAGACATTTCTAACAAAAATAGTAGATGTGTGTTATGTTAAATGTAGACTTTGCATCTTTTACCTTGGGTTGATACAATCTCAAGAACAATTTTGATTTCCTCAAAATCTACCTTTCTTTGATTTCCCTTATGTTAATGGTAGACATTTCTTATGAAAAGAGTAGATGTGTCTTATGTTAAATGTAAACTTTGCATCTTTTACCTTGGGTTGATTCAATCTGAAGAACAATTTTGATTTTCAGAAAGTCTACTTTTCTTTGATTTCTCTTTTGTTAATGGTAGACATTTCTAATGAAAATAGTACATGTGTCTTATGTTAAATGTAGCCTTTGCAACATTTATCTTCGGTTAATTCAATCTTAAGAACAATTTTGATTTCCAGAAAGTCTACTTTTCTTTGTTTTCGCTTATGTTAATGGTAAACATTTCTAATGAAAAATTGTAGATGTGTGTTATGTTAAATGTAGACTTTCCAACTTTTGCCTCTGGTTGATTCAATCTCAAGAACAATTTTGATTTCCAGAAAGTCTACTTTTCTTTGATTTCTCTTATGTTAATGGTAGACATTTCTTATGAAAATAGTAGATCGATGTGTCTTATGTTAAATGTGGACTTTACAACTTTTACCTTCGGTTGATTCAATCCAAGAACAAGGTTGCCCAAGAACAATTTCGATTTCCAGAAAGTCTACTTTTCTTTGATTTCGCTTATGTTAATGGTAGACATTTATAATGAAAATAGTAGATGTGTTTTATGTTAAATGTAGACTTTGTAACTTTTGCCTTCGGTTGATGCAATCTCAAGAACAATTTTGATTTCTAGAAAGTCTACTTTTCTTTGATTTCGCCTATGTTAATGGTAGATATTTCTAATGAAAATAGTAGATGTGTGTTATGTTATGTAGACTTTTCATCTTTTACCTTGAGTTGGTTTAATCTCAAGAACAATTTTGCATGATTTGCAGAAAGTCTACTTTTCTTTGATTTCTCTTATGTTAATGGTAGACATTTATAATAAAAATAGTAGATATGTCTTATGTTAAATGTAAACTTTGCAACTTTTACCTTCTGTTGATTCAATCTCAAGAACAATTTTGATTTCCAGAAAGTCTACTTTTCTTTGATTTCGCTTATGTTAATGGTTGATATTTCTAATTAAAATAGTAGATATGTTTTATGTTAAATGTAGACTTTGCATCTTTTACCTTAGGTTGCTTTAATCTCAAGAACAATTTTGATTTCCAGAAAGTCTTATTTTTCTTTGATTTCTCTTATGTTACTAGTAGACAGTTCTTAT
>NC_020497.1:1208820-1230484 GCF_000184155.1 Fragaria vesca subsp. vesca
TAGTAGATGTTTCTTATGATAGTTGTAGACGGTCTCAAAAATCATTTTGATTTCCAGAAAGTCTACTTTTGTGTGATTTTGTTCATCTGAATGGTAGATATTTCTAATGAAAACTGTAGATATAAAGAGATTTAACGGTGTTAGTTTGCTTTAACATGCTATACTAAGTCAAAACTGGTTGGGTATCGATACCTTAAGACACACAAGTGGCACCCTAGGTACATTAGCAATAAAGTGTGTTGATACTTAATACATAGCACCATTTGTTTGTTTGTTTTTTTTGTTTTCTTTTTTTTTTCAATGCAAAGCAATCCCGAACAAGGCCTAGGATTAGAATTTATTATGCAGACACCACATGATACTGATTCCTTAGTTATAATCAAGAGCTAGTTCTCCCACAATTATTACATGTAATTTAGATGGAGATGCTATTAGGGACTCCCATTCCAGTGACCCCAGGTTTTGAGAATGGTTTCAGCAGCTCGTATGGAACAACCCCTGCTCCAACTCTGTTTCTTAGTTTTTTATTGAGGTTCCTCTCATTGATGGTTCTTTCTAGCTCTTTTAAACTGTCTTTAAAGCGCTGAAAACCATCCATTATAATAGGATTTTCAGTCCAAGATGGCTCCAAAATCTCACCAATATACTCCTCATCAGGTGAATGTTCCGATAACACATCAATCACAGCCATCACAGTTGTTGCTTGAATCTTTGAGGGAAAGCAGTTTAGCAGTGCTGTTTCAGGTTTTGCCAGAAAAGTTTTGTAATCTTCATCGGATGGATCTTCACATGGCATGTTTGTTCGAGCTATTGCAGGTCTGTTCGGGAAGTATCCAGCATATGTGTACTGACCAAAGTTCACTGCTGCATGATGACCGGATGTCACCCAAATTATTGTTGTCAAAACATGAACGAGATCTTCTGGGGTTTTCAGAACAGGCCACCATGGCTCATCTTTTTTGTCTTCATGGCCTTTAGTTCTAACTTCTGTCCACCAACCTTGAAGCTCCTCATCACATTCAACAACACTAGCGTCTTGGTAGTAGTGATTTACATAGTCGCTCACCCACTTCTTAATGGCATCCCAAAGAATAAGACCGTCGTTTGCAAACGGGTAGTCTTCTATTGTTAGCTTCAGACCATGCTCAGCTGTAGGATCCTCAACTGCCATTCCTCTGAAAGTAATATAAACAAATAGTAGTTGAAATTCTATGTGGTGCTCTAGGGTATTATACTCTTAACCAGATGCCATGTATCATATATTCCTTGGTAAAACATAATTTGAAGAAAAAAAAAATTGCAGTTTGATGCTATAAAATACCTTCTTACTAGATCTGCGGGTAAAGCTTCCATGTCAAAGCGCCAGAGCTTTTCATAGGCAGCAGAACTGACCTCCATAGAGTACTTCCCCGGTGAAAAGCAACTCTCAATGACTCCGCCTGCATTAATGAGGCTTCCTCGAGACAGAGCATTGATTGCCATTGTATATCGAAAATGAGGATGAAGAAGTCTATAGATGGGATGCATAGCACTCATTTGCCGATTAGCGGCAATTATGTATGGCTCTGTCACACAATGAGTCCGCAGCCTGTGAAAATAATCATAATTACAAACAAGTTACCGTGCATATAATGTACAATTATGATTAAGATTTGCTAATTTTGGACTTTTGGTTACCCTCTACCTGCCATTAAGAGTAAGGATTTATTACCAGTGGATCACAAGCTCATGATAGCCAGAGTCATGAGCACAAACATGAGCTTTAGCAAGCCTCCATAGCCAGACACCTGTGGCATCCCAGCAGGGGATGAAGACTTGCTTCCATTGTGGCTTGTCACCAATTGGTGGTCGAGTAAGTTCAATAGCAATAGGCCTTAGACATCCATTCTCAGTGAGAAAAAATAGTGTCCGAGAACCATACAACGTAGTCCCTTCAATTTCTCTCACTTTTTTAACTAGAGGAATGAGCAGGTCATGATAATCCAAGAGAAACAGCTTCTTTTTGTCCAAGGCCTGCATTCCAATTTCAAGCAGCTATTGTTTCACAAATGTTCGTGCATAAACACACGGTTGATTCATTACAAGTAAGATGTATCGGAAGGGTGAACAATTTATCCACTCAAGCAGATAGATATTCAAAGCAGGACTCAAAAGGTGGGGACAATTTATCCACTCGAGCAGATTTATAATTACAGCAGGACGATGTAATAACGTTAACACTGCAGAATGTGCTAGGGATATTATTATCTACCTCATTTACAGTCATGAATCCCTTAATCTCTTTCTCCACCAGTTCAGTTGTGATCAATGATTCAGGTGAGCCGTAAATCTCAGGGTCAAGCTTACTTTTCAGTGGCCATTCCTGCATTTAAGGATAACAAAAAAGACAAAGCAAGAGCTGAGGACACAAGAGAAAGGAAAGAGATGCGACTAAAACACAGAACTGATCGAGGAGGGGAAAGAAAGATAGAGAAGCTACATGTTATGGTTTACTTATGGAAGGACAAGAGGTGTCTCTGAAAAATCACAAGGGAATTATTACCTTAACTAGCTCAATACTAAATGGATTAAGACCAGCTAGAGTTTGCCGTGAAAATTCCTCGTCTCTGAACCAGGAAAATTTATCACCTGCAATAGAAGAGATAAATCAAGAGCTAACAATTTAAGGATTTTTCCTTGGAATTTTTGCACACATAGATATAAAGAGAGGACAAGAGGCATACGATCAAGCATTGCAGGGGTCTCAAAGAGCAAAATATCTTTCTTCCCATCACTAACAGCATTCACTAGCTTTGGAATGACGGACCTAAGAAACCCAATTGTTTGGGGCTTAGGCAACGCGATGCCTTCATTAAACAATGAATCTATTTCTTTGAAGAGTGGGAATCCCAAGTCCCGATCAATGAGTGTTATCTCAAGCTGAGGGAGCAAAGCGTGCAGCACAGATTTTAGTGTCTTTCCGTTGAAAGTGAGATGTTTCTCCTCTGAAAACGCTTCATCTCTTGGTATATACACACTGGAGCTTGTTTCTTCAGATAATGGGTCTGCATTGACATTTGACAATAGAATATAATGTAACTATAAAGACAGCCTCAATGAACATACTGAAGATCAAAAAATATCAGATACATTTGGTAAATATGTTAACAGAGGTTACTGATTGCTTAGTTAATTAGAATCCGAGTTTGTCTGAAATAAAAAAGAGTAGAGCTGTAGAACATAGACACCAAATTGATTCCAAAGTTTTGGATACCAAGTATCTTGTCAAATCCCAACTAATGTGATATTGTTCATTTTAATTAGTGTCTATTACTTGCGAAAAGGTTTGATGAAACTATTACATTTCCTTATTGATCACATTATGTGTAATGGTTTACTGGAAAACAAGGCCAGCAGGAAACATCCTAACAGAAATTAAACCTACTACTATGTACTTAATCACATCAACAGAATCCATTTTGTTTATTAATGCTAGTGGTTATTGGTTACCAGTTTCACTGTGCGGGCGTCCTGTTCTGCAGCGCCTAGGGTATGGATGTTCTTTGCCGCCGAGGACTGGCCTAATCAGATTGTTATCTGGATCTCCAAGATCATTATATAGATCATAATCGTAAATCCTGTCCGACGTTTTCCTTTCGCCCTCACCATTCCCTCGCAAAATTCTCAGCTCCATTTCTCTAAGCCTCTTCAACCCACTTGGAGTCTCTGATGGCAAGTAAGACTGGTTCATTATGCACACAAGTTAACATTATTGGAATGATGAAAGCCACATTTTTACACCACGGAACCAGTCCCATGCAGAACAGTAATGTAAAGAAGGCAAAATAACAATAGCATATATTATGTTATCAAATGTTCAGTTGAATCAGGTAGCTAGTTCATCCTAATAGACATTAAGCATCAGAATTAGTAAGGGATCATGTATTGGCTATATAAAAGAGAGATGGGCCGTGATTTTTCTAGAATAAAAGAAAATTGCAAGTGCATCTCGATCGCTAACCTTGTTGGTGAAGAAAACTCTCTTCTGTGTATTATTATGCTTGGAATGAACCCACGATTTACAGGGAATGGTGAGAGTGGAGCCATTTGGGAAGCCGGTGAGGTCGATGGTCTGGATGTAAATCTCCTTGCGGTGCTCATTCTCAATCTGAACAGCTCCGATTTCTCCGAAACCTGCTGGGACGCTCAACTCACTCTCATATATCACCTCCTTGACGTCTCTTCTCACTCTGCGAAGGTGCCCCTTGATCGCTTCCTTCTCTGTTCCCGTCTCTACCAGAATGAATTTATTTCAATTAAATTTCAATTTCACTCTCCTAAAATTATTAACCGTGCGTTTTGTTCATCGCGAATTAGGTTAAGTGGTTAACCTAGAAAACCTCAAACCTCAGGGAATCCGGACAGTGATGCTATGGGGATATGCCGTCGCTTTTTTGTTCCGATGATGCAAGCGATTTGCTCGACTACTGGTGACCCTAGACATAGTGTTATTTTCTCCTTAATGTTTAATTTTCATCTATTATTTCTCATTCAAATAAAATAAAATCGTCCAATACCGTCTGGTCTTTCAGTATTGTAGCACCAGTCCTGATCACAAGGTCAGTAATTGACCAAAAGATTTATGGTCAGTCACCCTTAAATGTAAATCTAACGATGAAGAGAATTATTTTTAAGTATAGTTGTTTTGTTTTTAACTTTTAGATGTAAATCAAACGGTGATTGACCATGATTCTCTTAGTCAGTAACTGATCGACCAGGTAAATACAACTGATTGTAGCACATTAATTATGTATTTGATCAAAAAAAAAATTTAACTTATCATGCAAATTAAAGAAAGGATATTAACAAACATTTATTTCTTTTTTAAAGAACAAATTCATCATCTTCACTTACACATACAGTACGGTGCCACTTTATTAATTAATTTAACAAACACATATGATAACATGTTCTCATCTTCTACAGTTAAACCTCTAAAAATTAATAACGTCAAGATAGGAAAAAAATATATTATTTAATCAAGGTTCATTAATTATAATCCCTTTATCAAGACCAATTTTATATTAATTCCTAATTTCGAGACCAGTAAAAAGATATTATCTAATCGGCATAGATTTTGTAAACATGCCTAATATGTTTTTAGGATGTTCCTACAGTATGGGGTTTAGGCACAATGTCCCCTCCTTGTATTATGAGGTTAATTTTGTTAATGGTTAAGACGTGAGGGCTGCCGTTCTAACACTTAGATTAAAAAAAATAAAGATATTATCTAATCGAGATTATTAAATTATCAAGATTTTACTGTAATTAATTTAGAGCTATATCTTCAACTTAATTATTAAGATCACAAACTAAGTCATGTTCTAATATGTTATTATTAACTAGTCTGCAATCACATGTTCTGCGCGTATAGTTATTGGAAAATATTAGCGCCGTTTATTTTATAAGTGCGTACTCTATTCTTTAAATATTTTAGTACTAAAAAAATATCAGATTATGGTTTTTTGAGTTGTGGTTGACAATGTCTGATAATTGTATAGATAGAGAAGAATGAGGGGGTGAGAGGGAGAGTGGACAGAAAGAGAAGAGAGCGAGAGATATGGTTATCCGGAAAACAAGTTTTTTTGTTTTTTGTTTTTTTTAGAATGATCATATGAAAAACAAGTAGAACACAGATAGATGAAGGAACTTTCAAATAAAGCAAGTTGTACAAAAATTAAAAAGAATTAGTATTATAGTAAAATTTAGTATTTTGTCTAGATACATCATCTCTTCGTCTCTGAAACCAAGTTTTTTTTTTTGTATTCATACAAAACCATGTATCAATTTCAGAATCTTAATTTGTAGTTTTTTTTTTTTTTTTATAAATGAAATCTTAATATTTAGCTTTAAACGTGTATTGTCCGTGCAAAATTTTTTTATGTGTCTTTATTGGTAATTTGATATGAGTTGACAAATTTAATAAACATTTGAAAAATTGAGGGTACAAGTGACCGTTTTAGAGGTATGAATATAAACTCTTTGTTCAGAAATGTACCAAGGGAAAGAAAAATAAAAAATGAAACTTAAGTTCCCGGTACAACATTTCTTTCTAAAATGGAAAAATAAAAAATGCCAATTGATGTATACAAATTAGATACTAATTTCAATAGTCCATGTAATTTATATTTGAGCTTATTTTCTCATGCACTATTTTGGATATATATTAATCCCACATCGGAGACTTTGTGATTTGGAAAACTGATGAGTACGTGATCAACTGGCCGGCATGGGGAATTAAAATGTGTAGTTACTTATAGGAGAAATTCTTAGGTGCAACAACCGCACCACATCATCTATGCGACCCACCACTCACAACATGACACGTTTTTTTTTTTTTCTACACCTGCCTCTTCTTCTTCTTCTTCTTCATTTCTTCGGCGGATCTCCTTCCTTCCTTCCTTCCTCTTCGACGCCGCCGTCGACCACCATGAAAATGCAAACCAGAAACCCTCTCTCTCATATTTCATCTATGGCGATCATCTATGACGATCCGAAGGTCCCAGCAGCTCGCCGAAGCTCAAGGTGGTGGTTCAGTCCATGCTCTCTCCGCCGTGCTGGAGAAGTCGCATGGGCTATATATACAACCTTCGGAGAAGCCGCAGGGACCTTCAGCGGTGTCGAAAAGGAAGGAAGAAGAAGCTTCGCCGGAGAAAGGAAGAAGAAGATCCGCCGGAGAAAGGAGGAAGAAGAAGAAGAAGAAGAAGAAGAAGAAGGCAGGTGTGAAAAAAAAAATACGTGTCAAATGATGGTTGGGTGCACATATATCAGGTGGTGCGGTTGTTGCACCTAAGAATTTCTCTTATTATAGCTATTTGCACTTGTATATGTATATACAATTATACATAGCTGTCAATAGATAGAATAATATCGAAGTGGTGATGTTGGAATCAAAAACATATATATGCAAATTGTGTGGTCGTGCTACCTTAAAATTTAAAACCTAGTATCGGTTTCTTTTTCGTTTTGGAGAAAACCTATCTTTCGTAAGTATAAACCTAGGAAGAGCATAGCGGCTTTAAAACAATGTCCTTTTAGACCCAGCGGAAATTGCAGCCATGCCAGCAGCTGGTTGGAAATGATCGAAATATAACTGGACCTGAATGAGCTAGCTAGTTGATTAGATTTCGTGATATGAAAAATGGGAAGTTTTAATGCAAGGGCTTACTGGGATCAAGCTCGGCGCTAACTAGCTCCAGCAGAAAGGTTTTGCCTAGCAAGTCCTCGAGGTGATGAGTGATCCCTATAGTTGATAGGAAGCCTCCGGCTGTTGCTATGACCGTAACTACAGCTTTTATGGTTAGTGCTGCAGCTTGATCATCTGCTGCTTCGAGTGCATCATTGGAAACTTTGCAAGGGCGGACACCGCGGCGGTGGCGAAGGATGTTGGCAAGGGAGGAATTTTCATGGTGACTGATCAGCTCATCCAAGT
This sequence comes from Fragaria vesca subsp. vesca, assembly GCF_000184155.1. NCBI lineage: Eukaryota > Viridiplantae > Streptophyta > Magnoliopsida > Rosales > Rosaceae > Fragaria > Fragaria vesca. Next base: position 1,216,292 of record NC_020497.1, read on the forward strand.
GGGATTCCTGCTGCAGCTGAGAATTCATCCTAGCTACCTAATGGATTGATGATCAGCTCAAGTGTTTTGCTTGCCAGAATGGTCTATTGAGTAGTGTATTTATAGAGAAAAGAAAGCCCTACCGGCTACCGTAGCACTTGCGAATACTTTGGTTCTGTATTAAAAGGTATTATTATTGAACCCTAAAGTAGTATTGCACATACATATATTGTTAACAATATATATTTCCAACAACTGCGTACTACCGAATAGAAACTAAGATCGCCATTTTGTAAAATATGCAAACTGCGAAGAAATATTCAGTGATCATTCAAGTGGAATATACATGCAAATTAAATTCAGTGATTAGTCTGTGCATGCACTCAGCCACTCAATGACAATTCGTCCTAGTATTGTATTGCTATTTTATGTTTTGTCAAAACTTACATTTCTGGGATGGCTGGTTCTTTGCTCAAGTTGGTCTAAAATACGTTAGCATACCTATGCAAGTATGCATATATTCCCGGTTTTAATTTTTATATCGACTTTTGTTTTTGAGATATTGATTTTTATATCGACTTGTTGAAAATGATTCATGTCTATTGTTTTTTTTTGTGAACGCCGTACGAAAAGCAATTCATTAATTAATTAAAAGTAGGTAACAACGTACGTGAACACAACTCATTCACCTTCGCGGGCTACGTAAAAATCAAATTATACAAAACAACCGAAGAAAAACCTAAACCATATGCATCTTTATGTGGCAAAACCCTAGATGAAGCGTCATGATCAACAAACTAATAATAACCTGCAAGCTAGCTTATTCAAGCACCTGAGACCCGCCTACTCAGAGGAGGTATCCCCAGGCCGAGACACAACAACATTCTAAAGGTCCTAGTCTCCTAGAGGGGGGTGAATATGCCTTTTTCGAATTTTCGTAACTTCTGTTCCAGAGGATGACAATGGCTTGTGATATCCTAGATTCACAGGATACGAATTTGCAGAAGGTAAATTACAGTAAATAAACAATCAACACAAAGATGTTTTTTTTACTCGCAGAAACCTTGAAACAAGGAGAAAAACTGCGTGCCATTTCTCTTGAGGGACAAAACTTTCCACTATGTTGAAGTAACTTCTTACAAGAATAATAGTTCTAGGGATACAACATTAATTTCTATGCTATCCTACCTAGTCCCAAACTAGTCTAGACCTATTTTCTCTCTTTTTTCTAAGCAGCAACAACTTGGAACACTTTTAGAAGTCTTGTTCGTGAATTCAGCTACCCAATAGCTAATTCAACCTTGAACACTTCTTGGGTTGGTTGCACTACACATCCCTCATTGTATGCAACAATGATATGAGTTTATGAAAGAAGTTTTTCATTCAAGCTCTAAGGTTTACAATCACAAGGAAGACTTAGAGTAGCATGAACAATGCAAGCTAAAACTAGACTCAACAAAGAAAACACAATATAGAAGTTTTCAACAACAATTGAGCAAAGCCAAAGCTATAGATATATATAGGCAGATGAGACATCAAAGGGATGATGCAAGCACACCTACCAAGTTGTTTCAGAAAAGGTTTTAGACATAACTGTTTGACTAGACTACCAGAAGAAAGGCTTTAGCCGACGAAAATAAAAAACCAGGCCAACGAACTATTTTTTCGTCGGTTAAAGTCCACTTTAGCCGACGGAATTTTCATTCGTCGGCTAATTTAAATTTTCGTCGGCTAAAGTGGACCATAGCTGACGAAATTAAATTTTCGCCGGCTTAAAGAATTTTTTTCGTCGGCTATAGTCTGTGAACTTTAGCCGACGACTTTAAAATTATTTAGCCGACGAAATTAAAATGTCGTCGGCTAAAGTGCCTTATATTTGCAGATCTGGACAGCAGCCCATCTAGGAAAAAAAAACGGGAGAAAAAGTTTGGGTGTTGTCGAAATCTGTCCATAATTAGTTTATGGAGCTATATATAGGTACGTTTTGAGTTTTATTTGAGTTGATCGATTTTGGGTGTGATTGAGTTGATCGATTTTGAGTACGTTGGATGTATATATATATACATATATATGTTGATCGATTTGGTTGATGATTTGATAATATATATGAAGTTGTTAATAAGTAGTAGATATATATATATATATATATGTTAATTAATTTATAATATTGTGTTGATGGTATGAAGTTGTTGATGATATGAGTTGATGATGATTTTGTGATGATGTTGATATATAATATTGTTATGTAATTATTAAGTATATATATGTGTTAATTAATTTGTTATTAATTAGTTGTAGTACGTAGAATACTAAATGAATTGAGATTTTATATATGGAATTTAATTAATAATTAGCTAGAGTTATACATATATATTTTGTTATATTTTCAGGATACGGATAAGAGTTGGATTTCGCTTCCAAAATAGGACAAAAGATATGGTAAAGGAGTTATGAGTTTTTTGGAATATGTGCTGGCTAATGCTAACGGGAATACAACTTTTTATTGCCCGTGCACGAAATGTCAGTGTCGCAGAGGTATGCATCGATTTGCGATTGACAAAGTATGGCAGCACCTGAAGAGTAACGGCTTTTGGGAGAAGTACACATGTTGGTTATATCACAGTGAAACATCATCAGGGGGTCCACATGATCATGGGCAATTTTCTGAGACGGGCAGTACATCCAACAATCCAACAACGGCCCTCATCAAGGACATATTTTCTTAAGAGAGAGCGGTGTATGCGCTCAAGGACAATATATGTCTGAGACGGTGCTGCCCTTCCCTAGAGTTGTCAACACTGCTGGTATTGACAAGTACAACAAACTGCTTGCTTTCCAACAGACCCCTGTGTACCCCGGTTGTCAGAAGAGCGTTCTTGAAAGTGTGATAGACATAATGAAGATTAAAGTTGAGACAAAATCGACTGTGAAGGCTGTTGATGATTATCTGCAGTACACTGCTTCGATGCTGCCCCACGGTCATCGTCTTCCTACCACTCATCATAACGTCTGATGTATCCTGAAAGATCTTGGGCTTTCCTACATCAAGATCCATGCATGCAGATATAACTACGTTCTCTTCTGGAGTAAAGATCCAGAAGGGAATGACCTTGGTGGCCTTGACGCATGTCCGGTATGTCACACTGACAGGTATAAGCTGACTCCTGCAGGCAATAGGAAACCTGTGAAGGTACTTCGGTATTTCCCGTTGAGGGATAGGCTGGAGCGGTTGTACATGTCTTCACACACGGCCGAAGCTATGAGATGGCACGCTGACAGGGAATTGCATGACGAAGATACCCTTATACACCTTGCTGACGGGGAGGCTTGGAAGCATATAGACATGGAGTTTCCTCATTTTGCGTCAAAGGTCCGAAATGTGAGGCTCGGGCTCTCATCCGACGGGTTCAACCCTTTTGGCAACATGAGTCTTCAATACAGTGTATGGCCGGTGATTTTGGTACCGTACAACCTTCCTCCATGGATGTGCATGAAGAAGGAATACAATATGTTGAGTTTGTTGATTCCGGGGCCCGGTTATCCAGGGAAGTGTCTCGATGTGTATTTAAGACCTTTGATTGAAGAGCTTAAGTTTTTGTGGGATGTTGGTCATCCCACTTATGACAAGTACATGCACGAGATGTTCCAGATGCATGTCATGGTTGTTGGTACCATCAGTGATTTTCTTGCCTGTGGGATGTTGTCGGGCAACGTTGTTAGGGGATACAAGGCTTGTCCAGAGTGCCTTAGCGATGAGGGGAGCAGCAGTCATTGCAACAAGATATGCAAATTGGGTCACCGTACTCTCCTTCCATATGATAACGAATGGCGGTTCGATGCATGCATTTGATGGGACCGTAGAAAACGGTGTGCCTCCCAGAAGATGGACGGGGGAAGAAATTTTAGCAGTGCTTAATGAGTACGATTTTGGGCAGCTCAGTAATCATCCCAATATTGTGGCGGCAATACCTGAAAGACCCGACATGTACAAATTCTGGACACATAAGACCATATTCTGGGAACTCCCATACAGGAGTAAGTTGTTGATCAGGCACTACCTAGATATGATGCACATAGAAAAGAATGTTTGCGACAATGTAGTGGGCACAGTGCTGAATTTGGAGGGGAAGACGAAAGACGGTCCTAAGACACGTATTGATCTACAAAAAATGCTTATAAGAAGATATCTGTGGTTGAAAGAAGGGAAGAAAAAAATGCCTCCAGCTCCTTACACCGTGAAGCCTGACCAGAAGAATGTAATTTTCAGGTGGATGAGTTGTGTGAAGTATCCTTCATGCTATGCATGAAATATAGCCCGGTGTGTGAACTTCCGGGATAATAAGATGTACGAGTTGAAGAGTCAGGTGTGTGAACTTCCGGGACAATAAGATGTACGGGTTGAAGAGTCATGACTGTCATATCCTGCTACAACGTCTCTTCCTTGTTTTTATTCGACCGTTCCTTCCCCGTCAGGTGGTGGAGCCGTTAGTAGTGTTGGCAAGATTCTTCCAGAAGTTCTGCACACGGGAAGTGAAAAAATCTAACCTCCGGGAAATTCAAGAGGACATCATTTATATCATGTGTAAATTTGAGAGGATATTTCTTCCAAATTTTTTTGACATCATGCCTCACCTGATGGTCCATCTTCCCGAGCATTTGGTGCTTACCGGTCCGGTCCAGTACACTACACTTGAATGTATCCCATGGAAATGTACGTTTTTTACACATGAATTCCTCAATATACATGTTTAATAATCATAACACTTTGCAACTTGATTTATAGGCAACTTGGAGACTACAAAGATTATGTGGCTAATAAATCCGTGCATGAAGGATGTATAGCTGAAGCATATATTGCGCACGAGTGCGTCACCTACATGAAGTTGTATTTAGGAGCGTTGAAGGAAACTCCGCAAACCATACCGGTAGATGTACCGAAGTTCAATCTTTCCATACTCTCCAGTGATGTTGAGGTTTATGAAATTTTGCCAGACTCGTACAAGTTGTAACCACATGAGCTAGTCATTGCCCGCTGGTGGGTATTGATTAACTGTCCAGAAGTTGAATACTGGAAAGACATCCATCTATATTGTCCAGACATTCAAGGTGATCTCGAGTACCACAACAGGGAGTTCGCAAACTATTTTGGCGGCTAGGTACGTAATTCAATATGTTTGTACGTATTTATGTTTATTGCATAATTATCCATATTTACAGTTGAATGGTTGGTTGCAGATGAACCATATTCAATTTGATAGTCACCCAAATTGGTCGCACAAACTAAGACTTCTAGCGATGAAGCCGATAATGTCAAGAGTTTATCCGATGTGCAAGGTGAATGGCGTGCAATTTATATGTGAACAGAGAGACAGCAGACGGAGAACACATAATTCTGGGGTGATGGTGCATGGTGGGCGGAATGGAGTTGACTATTACGGTGTTCTCCATTCAGTGGTGGAACTCGTTTATGGGCAAGGTATGACAGTGCACCTCTTCAAGTGTAGATGGTTTGATACTAGGCCGCAGGGCATGAAGACCGATCAGTACGGAATATTATCGGTGAACACTGCTACAAGTTGTTACGAAGATCACCCATTCGTTTTTGCCACATTGGTAAAACAAGTGTTTTATCTTGATGTTCTTGCTAAGGGTGACGCGTGAAAAGTAGTCAACATTGTGCACCCTCGAAATATTTACCGGGCGGCTACACTTGGAGAGGCCAAAGACGAGGAAGAAGATGTTGCGTATCAAGAGCCCAACGCAATAGGTATTCCTAACTCCTCTACCGTTCGCCTTAATAATTTTAAAGCGGGTCGTTCGGTACAAATTCGTGATGAAAAGCCAAGACTTATTGATGTTGATCCAAATCAATAAACAGACGAAGACTCTAGCGATGAGGAAAGGTATAGATTACCAAAAATTAATTCTGACACCGAAGAAGACTCATCGGATGATTCCGATTACGAGCCTTAGTTTTAATGCCGATTACATTAATTTGTAATAAAAAAGAATGTATTACCTTTATATTTTATATATGTTGAATTCATATTTCTGTTATTTTATATGAATTTTTTGGTGATATATGAACAAGAAGTTAGTATGGTTTACATTAAACCTTCTGTTTTTTTAATGTATTTTTTATACTTTAGCCGACGAAATATCCCATAATTTGTCGGCTTAAACAATCTTAGCCGACGAAATATACTATAATTCGTCGGCTTAAAACATCTTAGCCGACGAAATATACCATAATTCGTCGGCTAAGATGCGGTTAGCCATAGCCGACGAATACCCTAATATTTCGTCAGCTAAATCCTAAACCCTAAACCTTAGCCGACGAATACCCTAATATACGACTTGTTGTGTCTCATCGGTTTGAAACTATTTTCAGTTAAAGGTCCGGCCAAAATACGTAATTTAGACGGTCCAATGACCTTTTCTGTGCGTTTAGGGGTTTGACTTACGAGATTGACCATCCGGATCGAGCCCTTAACCTTGTCGGATCAAGTTGAATTTTTTCCCATACATGTATTTTATCATGATGGTCAGATCTGACGGTGGGATTTTCGTTTCTCAAGTTTGATCATCACAATCACAACATGCCTACTAATGTTGTATCACTTGTTTACCTATTGTTTAAATGTTCCGTTTCAAAAACAAACTATACGTAGAACCATCAAACGCAAAAAAGTAGTGAAATAAGATATGACCAGAATGCTGAAATACGTCTACAGTTGAAAAATCACGGTATTCCGGTAAAGTCTTGGTGCCGATAGTTGCGGTTAATGTAATTTTCCACTCTTTCTCCCTATGGGTAGCCCTATATTCGGTGGTTATTTTTAGTAAAATTTTTAAACGACTTGTTGCGTCTCATCGGTTTGAAACTATTTTCAGTTGAAGGTTCGGCCAAGATACGTAATTTAGACGGTCCAATGACTTTTTTCGTGCGTTTAGGGGTTTGACCTTGTCGGATCAAGTTGAATTTTTTCCCATACATGTATTTTATCATGATGGTCAGATCTGACGGTGGGATTTTCGTTTCTCAAGTTTGATCATCACAATCATAATGTGCCGAATGTATAAAAAGTACTTTAACCGACGATATTCACAGGTTTAGCCGACGAATTTCAAAGGTTCAGCTGACGAATTTCAAAGGTTTAGCTGACGAATTTAGACGTTTAGCCGACGAATTTCATATTTTAGCCGACGAATTTAAAGGTTTAGCCGACGAAGTAAGTATTTCGTCGGCTGAAGGTATTGGGACCGTACAAAATGCAGCGCTTGATAGCCTCCACAGAGCGACCAAAAAACCCTAGCTAACGCCCGGTCCGCCTCCTCCGCCTCCGTGAGCCCTCACCGCGCTCCCGGTCGCCCTCTCCCTCTCCTGATCTCCCTCTCCCTGTCCTGCTCGCCTGCTCCGCCTGCTCGTCGCTCGCCAGGTGGTGTAATCCTCTGATTTTGATTTCGATATGTCATTCTAGGGTTTCGAATTTGGGAATTTAGGGTTTTTATGCGGTATTGATACTGTGGATTGGTTTATGATGAATATATATATATATATATGGTTGTTGTTTGTGTGACTTCATTGTGGTTTGGATTATGCAAGTTTTAATCTATGGTTGCTGAAATATTGTGGATATTTTCGATGCCTATTGATTTTGTGTATGATTTACGTGTGGTGTGTCGTTATCAAGTTTCATGTAGTCTGGATCAGTTAGTAAATTAGTTTAGTGATTCACATATATGATTAGAGCAAAACAAAGAGCGACATTGTTAAGCATTTGTGTTGATGTGGAATTCGGAATGGTGGATAGTAGCGTCTCTTTTTCTAGGTTCATTAGAATGTCGAGGGAAGGTGCAATTGTTTGCGAGTGATTTTGTTGATTGGTGGTGTGAATGAGATTAACTGTGTGCAAGTACATGGTTATTTAGGACATTGGTATGTCGTAAATCGATTTCTAGGTGCTTAAAAATTGAGGTAATAAACCTTTGGAGTTATGCTGATTGTTATCTTTGGAATATAATAAAAAAAATCTACCCAAATCTACTCCTTAACTCCAACAGGGCACCTCCACATATCTTTTTAGTAAAAATATATAATCATTCGCTTTTCTTCCTCAGCCTTGATTCAAATTAATATTTTAAACAGGATGAGCGGTAATTTTAGATCGACGAAGGGTTCGAAGGGCCAAAGGTCCGAATCGTCTGAGGGAACCTCTACCAACCCTCAAACGTAGTTTCAGAGCCCCATGACAGCCAGACGTGTGACCCTTCTGGAGACGGTGCAGAGGCAGCCGAGCGTTTCCCATTCCTCTAGGCGGCCGGAGGTGCCCCCTTCATCGAGGCAGCCGGTCGTCCCTCGTTCCTCGAGGCAACTATGGCCTCAGACTCAGACGGAGGTGTCTGCACCCCCTATGCCTGAGATACACCAGGCGCCCACTCCGGGTCCTACTGCTTTGGATGGTGGGTCAGATGGGGTACAGATGTCGCCGCTTCATCTGTTCCTTCCGCAGATGATACCGGCCTTACCTGCAGTCGATGGCTCAGAGACGCCGATTTATCCACTGCCCCCGCCAGTGGCTCCATCAGCGGCGTACCGGTTCGTGCCTTTTGATATGCCTCTTATTTCCGTGAGGGTATCATCATCGGCGACAGAGACGGAATTCGTCGCGTCCGCCGCATCGCCCTCAGGTAATGAAAGATGAATGATTTGTTTTCTTATAATTAATAATAAAGGGTCTCTGATTTTAATAATCAATTTGGTTTATCATGTGATAGACACCGTCGGAGCAAAGCCGACAAAAAAGAAGAGAGGCCCCGTCACAGGGAAAGCTCTCGAGAAGACCGTCAGTACCTCAAGGAGGATCGTCATCGGTACTGACGGGGATGGCCACATATTATCGGGCGGGAAGTCGAGGACGTACTCCGGCCGCGTGGGAGCACTCATCAGGGATATAGTCCCTATGTTGTGGTCAGACTGGGGCGAGGTCCCGCAGGAGGTTAAAGACATGGTCCACAAAAACGCGATGTCGGTGAGTTTACAAAAGGCCTCAATAATATTATGTATTACATTGTTGATTTCTTGAAAAACTAAACTAATAAACAGTTAAATGCAGATGTGGTTTGAGGTTCCCGAGCACCTGAAGAACAGTTGGGCGGACGTTTTGCATAGGGAAAGGTACGTTGGGAAGTTAATGAAAAAACAAAATTGTATGTGATATTAATAATATTTCTAATATTTTTGTTGTATATGTAGGTACAAGGAGTGGAAGAACGAGTTACGGACCCACTGGACTACGCACGGGAACTCTCGTTCTGGTACCGCTGCTGAGTTCCAGTACAGGGAGTAAGAGTGGCGTTGGCTTCTGACATCAGAATTAATCATTAGGCGAAGGTGAGGGAGGCTAGTGACGAGCTGATGAGTGCTATAGTGAGGGAGACATGGCCAGACACGCAAGAGGAAGAGATATCCGAAGCCATGTCCCAGATCGACACTTTGGATTCGAGGGTTGGGGCGAGGATCATGGGCACAGCCTTCCCACCACGAGAAAACAACTTCTACTGTCGGGGTCTAGGAAAGAAGGGCGAGGGGGTCCTAAAGACCACTCCAGGATTTCAACAAAAGGCAGCCTCGACCAACAGCAGGACGACTCAGCTAGAGTCGGAAGTTGAGAGACTACGGGAACAGCAAGCTGCTCAGGCTGCCGCTCATGCTGCTCAGGCTGCCGCCCAGATCGCCGACCAGAGAGCCTATACTTTCGCGGTATATGCCGCCCAGCAGGCCCAGCAGCAGCAGATGTTCCAGTACTTGCAGGATTTTACAGCTGCCCAGCTTCAGGGACTTCCAGCTCCGCCCATGCCTACGCCTATACTGCTACCTCAGCCGCCGCAAACTCCTTAGCAGCAGCCCCCAGAATTGGATATTGATTTAGACTATCTAGATTTTGTGTAGTTGATTAATTATATAGTTTTATGTGCTTGTTGTTGGTTATATGTATGAAATTGTTTTGGTGTATTTTGCAGCTTGCTTGGAATGGTAATTTAGAAATTTCGGGTATTTTTTTTTTTACTGGAATGGACTTATAGCCGACGAAACATGTAAGATACTCATCGGCTATAGTATTTTTAATTTTTTTAATAAGGTTTGGCCGACGAATTATGGCATGTTTCGTCAGCTAAACCATTCTAACGCCGACGAAACAGACTATATTTCGTCGGCTATAGTTATTTTTTTAATTTTTTTATTACACACTTTAGCCGAAAAATATCTTAAATGTTTCGATGGCTAAAGTATCAGACTATGGTCGACGAAACATTAAAGATATTCGTCGGCTAAATTCTAGGACAATAGCCGACGCTTCTGTCGTCGGCTAAATACTGGGACAATAGCCGACGACGTTTTCTAGTTTCGTCGGCTAAAGTCATCGCCGACGACCCTTTCCCGACGAAACTATAGCCGACGAAGGCTCGTCGGGTAAGATCTTAGCCGACGAATAAAGCTAAAGTGCTTGTCCTGGTAGTGCTACAATACTGAAAGTGATGTAACCAAAATGAGAGTTGTCACAAGCCAACACAATGAGACAAAGATACATTTCCTAAAACATGTGCGATTCAAATTAAGGAGCAATAAGGTTATAGAACCTCTTACTTAGTCCATTAGTGGACCATGACTCAACCAATAACGACTGATCATTGAATTAAACATAGTCCAACTTTACATTGGTCTACATATCATAAGAACCAAGCTGGAACCTATCATAAGAACCAAGCTGGAACCTTGGGCAACAAACCATTTGGTCATGAGTTGACACAACAAAAGATCTCAACCCTATACTGGTTTGAGTGCCAAGACACTTACAAAACTCAGTTGTCAATTATCTATTGGAAAACAACAAAGACCTATTAAAATATGATAACATGATCTTTGAATTCAAAGACAACTTGCTATCCTCTATGAAATGCATATGCATGATTTACCTGAGACCATGAGAGAGTCAGTGACTTCAGAACTTGTTCTACTTGACAGAGGACAGTAACTCCAGGTGTTTTGTGAGACTGAAGGATTGTCAACTATCCTTGTACTTTCACATTCACCACTACTTTGTCCTCTAGAGGACCACCACAACCACCGTATCCACATAACCAAAATCCCCTTACGAGTACCAGGACTCCTTTTTTGATTTTTTTTGGGATCCAAGCTATCCACACATCCTCCAATTTTTTATTGTTCTTAGAACCCGGAGGTCTCCCCACTATTCTTTTCTTTGCTAGAGACACCTTGACCTTACCATGTTTATGGGGAAGAGCTAGTTCAGCCATGGCAACTCAAATGGAACTATTGCTTGCCTCATAACTTCACTACGCGCTCTCTTACCCATGTTATTCAGACCCATAAAAAGCATCTCTCTTAAACACCAGTGATAGCCTCCACCATTGCCTCGCTCTTTCATTGCTAACTCTTGAGGAATGGGTGGAGCAGGAGACGACATTACTATAGATTTGTCAACACACAACGGTGGAACAATAGGCTTTCCGTTGTATATCTTGGGCTTGTCTAATTGAATCTTCAGACAAGTGTGAAAATCAGTTGTGTGATCACATTTTGCTCAACAGTTCAATACTTTCGTTGTATAAATAGTTGCACAGATCGATGCCATATGCACGGTATGCGCGGCATCAACAAGTCCACTCAGACAATAAACAATAAAACATTTTCGTTGTATTTTTACCCTTTCAGACAACTGTTGGTTTTCATTTCTACCGTTGTGTGTTTTTCAGTAAGCTACAACGGTATATTCCCTATCTTTACTGTTGTGTGACGTTGAATAACCTACAACTGAAATATTTGAACCGTTGTATCACACAATAGATATAGCATTCTTCTTTCTTGTTTGATGAGAATCATACAACAGTTGCATTTTCATGTGGACAGACTTTGTTGTCCAAGTTTTACACACACAAACATCATAAAAGAAACTGCTGCACAAATTGACTGATACAATAAAACACTGCATTTCAGCTTCCATATATATCATTCAAGCTTCCACAAACAACATTATAGCTGAATAATAAACTGAAAACAAGCAACTAGTTAAGCTCCTAGATAGTCTTATATGTCTAAAAGCATTCCAACATGAGAAATGCACAAAGTACGTACTACCATGCATATAGCTGTTCCGAATATATAGAAACACCAAGTTCAAAAGCAAAGTACTACCACATACATATAGAAAGCACCAAGTTCACCAAAACATACCAGATTATGCACCCTACAGGTATTTGCTGATGATGAACTTTGCCCACTCATTCCTTAACACATCCAAATCATCTTGGGTGTAGACAAGTTTGTTTCTTCTGTCCCACTGAAAAACATAATGTTAAAGTTAGACATGAACATGACTTTATCCCGAAAATCTGATTCTCAACACAAACACAAATAGTAGTTGATATGAGATATCAATGATATGATATACATATATGATATGAGATATCAAATAGTAGTTCAAATTTCTAAAGAGTAAAGAAGGGTAACACAAATCTTTGCTCATTTTTAGTCTAACATATCAATGATATGAGATACATCTAGCAAATGCAATGATATTAACATACCAATGAATGCAAACTCTATCAAATAATCCATATATACAATCTGCTCATCCATAAAAGAAAACCATGTGTATATTGAAAAGTCTGAAATCATATCCAAGGTTCAAGACACATAAATAGCCAAATAATGCCATGATATACTTCCATACCTCAAGTTTTAGCTTATATAGGTAATATACATGTGCTATTAAACAGGTAACTAATCAAGACATCCCTTAGAGGCATTAGGCCATTAACAACTCAACTTTGCTATCAGATTACAAATCTAATAACCTAACTAAAATTGGTAATTTCTAGATTAAGACTTTACTCTAAACTCCATGGTACAACATATAAGATGCAAGTAATAATGCAGTCACAAACTTAAGAGTTTAGAATTGCACACAATATTATTATATCTTTAGAATTGCACAACAGTACTATTTCGCTTGCATGACTGCTTTCTAGATCATCTTCTGGTGATACAGGTTTGTCCTCATTAGCAAGCAGTTGGTTTAGTTGAGTTCCTTCTTTTCTGAAGGATACTGTCTTGGCAGAAGGCTTCGACCACCAAGAAAACCTACAACAAGTTTCACATTTCAGAGCAGCCAAATGCATGACAATTCCAGAACTAACAAGACACTCTCCCAAAACTAAAGATGGACTCTAAAGGAATATTCTTAGCCGTAGAAGCTGAATTCTAGCTACAACTAACATTTAACAGAATACAAACACCATTCCAATGTAGAGAATACTATTGAGTAAGAGGATTACCATGAGAAAGGCAACTCCAACAGGTGAATTGAGCCAATCAAGGATCATGCATTCTGCAAATGGTTCAATATGGGGTATTAAAATCTGAAGATAATTAAATGTATGTTTTAGTCAAAGATTGATGATAAATTGATAGTTTGAGTCTTACTTCCAGCTTCCTGATAGTTTGCTTCTTGAACAAAATAAAGGTCTCACCTGTATACACAAGGTACCAGATTATTTGCACAAAAGTAAGAGATAAGGACATAATTAAGGTGATGAACTTACCTAAGAGCTCTCCATTCAGACCCAGCTGTGCAGAGTTCATTTGCAAAGTTAGTCGATGTAGAGAGCTCAGAGTCAGTACCTATATCCTCAAAGTGAGTATTACGGCATAAACAATGACCAAAACCAAATCAATATCCACACAAAACAGCAAGAGAATCACACCATATCCAAATACTAGATCACAAGGAAATTCCCTTGTCAAATTGAAGTTCCTTCCAGTTGCATTAGCTTTCAATGCAGAGAAAGTCGAATTATATCAAATTGATGGTTGAATGACTGTGTCCTCTTAGAGTAAGGTGATGAGATATGTACAGAACAGTAGCTATATGAATAGATATCTATACCTGTAGCTGCAACATTTATGCTTCCTTGATATCAAATAAGGCAAAATTCTACCAAGTCTAGGGGAAAGTACCTGAAAAAAACATACAACTACTTAAATCTTGATTACATCAAAATATGATAGCGCTAGAACATAAAAGGTTATAAAAGTGACAGGTTCATTTCAGATTTCATTTAGGGTAAAGAAATTTATATAGACACACACACACACACACACATATATATATATATATATATATATATATA
>NC_020497.1:1230514-1240504 GCF_000184155.1 Fragaria vesca subsp. vesca
AAGGTTTAGCCGACGAAATATACTAAAGTTCGTCGGCTATAGTTATTTTTTAATTATTTTTTACACACTTTAGCCGACGAATATCTTAATTGTTTCGTCGGCTAAAGTCTGGGAAAAAAACCGACGACATGTTTTTCGTCGGCTAACTGTGGGATTATAGCCGACGAAAAAAAAAATTTCATCGGCTAAAGTCATCACAGACGACCTTTTCCCGACGAAATCTTAGCCGACGAATTAAGTTAACAGGCCGACGAAACTTTTTCGTCGGCTAAAGTGTTTGTCCTGGTAGTGTGAGTGCCAAAACAAGCGGCAAACAGATGAGAACTTATTAGATTAAAATGTGAAACAATCCTCAAACTCATTATATGATAAGAGCCTAAGTACATTATCACCTACATTACAAATGTGTACCTAGCAACAAACCTGTAATAGTGCCCAAACTCGTTAATTTCTCTCATTATATATATGGAATTAAGAAAAGCTTACCACACAAAAGGACAAGGTTTTGGCTAGAATTCTGATATCAAGAAATGGCTTGTCCGACCTGAAACTGCTCATTTGGGAAGTATCATATTCGTGTTCGTCGACTAAGCATCTGAGAGAAACTGAAACTGCTCTAGCTTCAGCTTCAAATCCTGTTTGTCTCCTTCATCTTCTTACCCTATCTTCTGTTTAATTGCCATGATTGATTCAACACAATGTAGCCTATCAGACATATACAAAGGAAAATTCCCATAGAAGTTATAAACACCAAAATAAATTTTTACCCACATACTTCCACGTACGTGTATAGCTGCAAGGGATCTGGGAGAACTGGAAATGGCTACAGCTACAACTTCTATTCCTATTTCTTTTCTTTCTGGTGGACTGGCATCAGCTCCTGTTTTAATTCCATTGATTAATTCAATAGAGTTGTCCACGAAAGATTTCCAAACACAAATTAACAAAACTTTCCATATACTGATATATACATACCTCTGCTACGAATAGGGTATTTTATTTCCATATCATCCCAACTATAGATTCTTACATGGAAATGGGAATGTTCGCCTTCAAACTGAAGGTTGCCATGTCGCCTTGGTCCAGTAAGTAAAAGCTGGCAAACTCTTCCCATCCCTTCTCCAACCACATCCGATCATCACGAGGTGATGTTCTCAATTCTTTTTTCCAATGTTCTCCACAATTTGGAACCTTAAAAATATATGGTCTGTCATTTGATGTCCATACTCCCTCACAGCTGCTGGCGGAAGTTCTTGTACATATTCAACAGGCAACTCAGGAGGTTTTCGAGGAGAACTAAGGTTAAGTTGTATCGCAAAGTTGTAACAATTAGATCCAATACAAACAAGAAGGTGAAACAAGGAGAAGCATAAACAATATACATGGATACAGCCCCCTCTAAACAACTACAATTATTTTTGTAGTACTTGTACTCTAAAAAGGCACTAGACATAAAATTGGTTGCCCAATCTAGACAGGAATGCAACAATTGTACAAAGAACATATCAACATGCACTAGAAATTTACACAAATACTAACCCAAATACAAGGATGCAAGGAAAATAGAGATGCCATATTCAGTGCCATTAGAGCAAGATTTTCCAGTGCTTGGAAGCTCTGTGACTCCGAACCTAGGTGAACAAATTAAACCCATAAACCACACCTCAAGAAATGCAGCTATAAGTGAAAATTTTAGTTCCTCAGAGGCATTTCGTCGAACAATCGGAATGCAATTTTCGCCTTCACCAATTGCCAACGGCGAAAGAAGCCTACTTAAACTCCTAAACAAGAAAAAAGCATACAAAAGATCGTAGAAGTGCATTGAACTTGGTGTGCGACTTACAACCGGGGTACAATGGTCTGTTTGCCTCCTCAACCAACCGCTGAAACTCGTTACACTCATCTGGGGGTTCCTGATCCTCTCCAAAATCTAACTCTATGTTGAGAGAGAGGGCAAGAGAGTGAGAGTTGAGACAACATTGAGAGAGAGAGGGCTTACCGTTGAGAGTGAGAGGGCGAGAGTCTCGATCTGTTTGAGAGTGAGAGTTGAGAGTCAATCTGTTTGGTGGGTTTAGGGTGAATGAATGCGAGAGAGAGAGAGACAGCGATATGAATGCGAGAGAGTGAGAGTGTGAGACAGTGTTTAGGGTTGGTGGGTACGTTATTAAATTTGTCAACTTTTTCACACAACAGATTATATACTCGGAGGGAAACTTTGGAGCCAAAACTATTTTGGCATAGCATACCAAATCAATGGAGGCAAACTTTGGAGCCAAAACGACTTTAGCATGCCACCAGATTTTCCAGTCACACAATAGAATGTTTTAAACTGTTGTATATATTTTCTAAACTTGCACTAGGTATTGCCTAGTATAAAATGTAACAACATCATACAACAAAGAAATAAAAGTCTATTGTCCAAACATTTTGCATCTTGCACGACTTTCAATTTGGTGATGGGGGGAATCCTTCCGCCAAAATTTTCATAAATCATACAACAGAAAATTAGTATCATTGTTGTGTTTTGGACTCTTGAAATATAACCTGACAATTTCGTGTCATCAGACAACAAAACTTTGTAACTTTGCGTTGTACATAACAGTTCACTTCATCAGACAAGTAGGGAACCCTAAAAGGTTGTCTGATGAGTGTTGTCTGATAACGTTTCTGTAGTAGTGTACGAAAGAGCACCAATTGTGATGCCAGATTCACAACCGAGATGGTGCACACTGCCACCGTAGCTTGGAACGGTTTAACCAAACCCACCGTAAGAGGGTTGGTCCCTCCCCCTAACCCCTGTGAAACAAACATTGCACTAATCCTCCCCCCTAAGAAATTATGGTCAAAGAGATTGTCGTTAGGGTTCGAGTATAGACATATAAGGTTAGTGTTAACATTACCTCGCACCCCTGCAGCCGACAGAACTTTTCCAAGTCCTGACTTATACTACCTCTGAGATTCGGAAATTTGGGACCCCTCTGATCACTTGGACGACCCACATGTACGTCCTACAGCCCGAGATGGCTGGTCCAAAAGGCCGCACACCCGACAACACCCAACTACCTTCTCATATTTAAAGGAGAGATTAGCATTGATCGATCCAAATTCAAACGTCATAGGAGGGTAGGCTTAGTACCTTAATAAGAGGGTAGGCTTAGTACCTTAATCAGATTGGAAATCTGATAAGATTAGCATTTGGTACTTTTCCATATACCTAACCCAACTTATCCCATGATGGTAGTGAAGTTTGAACTCATAACTCAACTTCTATTGGTTATTTAATAGAATAACAATACACATTGAAGGTCCTAGAGGGGGCGGGGGGTTTGAATAGGCTCTGACAACTTTTTCACTCTATCCCGCGCACAAGGATAACAAAGATTAGGTTATCCTGTTTGCTGTGAGGTTAAGTTGTAAATGTAAAGATGCAAGTACTGTAAAATAAAAATATAACACCAGTACATTTTTCACTCGCAGATAGAAACCCTGCAACCAGGGAGAAAAACTACGTACCCCTAACTCCTAAGGGACAAACTTTTCCACTATTGTAAACACACTTCTTTACAAGACTCACAACTCAGATGATGACACAACGCCTAGCCGTACTTCTTAGTCTACCTACTAACACTCAACTTTCTCTCTTGTCTCTCAAGTGTTTCACACATAGCACTATTCTAAGCTTCAAAATAGAACTTGGCTAACGCCTTAAGCTAATTATGTAATACAGCTTTGCCGAGCTGTTGCATCACCTAGATATATCTCAGTTATGCAAATGCATAATGATATGAGTATGAAATGTTTAATGCTTAGCTCTAAGATTGACAATCACAAGGAAGACTTAGAGAAATGAGCGAATAGGAAAATGCTAGACTCAATGTGTAGAAAACAAGAATGACAATTTTCAACAACCAAAGAGCATGAGGAGCCTTGCTCCATATTTATAGGCTAAGTGCAAGCTATGACGAAGCAGGCACATTAACCAAATCAACAAAGCTTTTTTTTGAACTATAGCTTTTTGTCTGAAAGTAATAGGACAGATAGGATCATAGGGATCCATTAGTTATAAGACAAAAGTTAAGATAAACTTTCCCAAAGGGGAATGAAGCCAAAAGAAAAGAGGCAAATGGTTTTGAAAAACTTAATCAGTTTAAGTCAAGGATAATGAGTCTACAAAACCGCTAACCCTATTAGGACACAGAGGCCAGCTGATAGCTTGGGCGGTGCATCACATGAGTCAGCTGCTGGTTTGTGCACAAAACCCAGTTGGACTCATGAGGCTAAAGACATGTGGTCACGGGTTGTGGGTTGGCTTAGCAACACAACCCTAGACTGACTTGGAGCTCAAGAACAATTAACAAATGTTTTGTTTAAAAGGGATTTGAAATTCAAACACTTAAAAACTAAAGCAAATACATTTGAATATGCACAATGGTCAAACACAACAGATATGATAGATACAACAAGGGTATCCATCAAATCTGGATGGCAAGCAAAGCTGCCATCCTTGGTGAATGAATGTGATGCACATGCATAAACTACCTGATGCACATGAGATCTGTCAGATTCTTCATTCTTCACTTGAGCGGTCCTTACTATCAAGCTACAACATGTAGTTCGTATCCTTGTGTTTTGATCATAAAGGGATAGCCAATAATTCATATACCAACAGACATATATAATATACTCATAATTACTATGCAAAATGATACTAAATTGCACTCCATCCCTAGAGCTCCAAAAAAAACAAGACTTGGGTTTCTCGAATTCTTCTTCCTTGTCTGGCAGTGCTCGTGATCGATACTGGCCACGGCCCGACAGCTACTGGGTTGCTACTTGATGTCTATGGGCTCGAGCATTCAAGAGGGAGGTTGAATCATGTCTTGGCTAGTTTGATTTGGCTATGGACTCTGTGTGCGTATCTCTTGGCATGGTGTTACTTTGTGTTATTGATTCAAAAGAATGCTACTAAACTGTTGAAGAACATATTATTGATTACTTTGCTCATCATGCATTCAGCCTTGAGCTGTAATTTATAATGCAGACACCGCATGTTGTTTATTCCAATTTATAATCAAGGGCTAGTTACTGACACAAATTTTACAAAATTAGATGCGTCACAGAATAGATTTTAGATGGAGATGCTATTAGGGACTCCCATTCCTGTGACCCCAGGTTTTGAGAATGGTTTCAGAAGCTCATATGGTACAACCCCTGCTCCAACTCTGTTTCTCAGGCTCTTATCGGCATTCCTCTCATTGATAATTCTTTCTAGCTCTTTTAAACTGTCTTTGAAACACTCGAATGCATCCATTATAACAGGATTTTCAGTCCAGGATGGCTCCAAAATCTCACCAATATACTCCTCATCAGGTGAATGTGTCGATAGCACATCTAACACAGCCATCACTGTTGTTGCTTGAATCTTTGAGGGAAAGCAGTTTAGAAGTACTGTTTCGGGTTTCGTCATAAAAGTATCGACAGCCTCATCGGATGGATCTTCACATGGCATGTTGGTTCGAGCTATTGTAGGTCTGTTCGGAAAGTATCCAGCATATGTGTACTGCCCAAAGTTCACAGCTGCATGGTGGCCAGATGTGACCCAAATTATTGTTGTCAAAACATGAACGAGGTCTTTTTGGGTTTTCAGAACAGGCCACCATGGCTCATCTTTTTTGTCTTCATGGCCTTTAGTTCTAACTTCTGTCCACCAACCTTGAAGCTCCTCATCACATTCAACAACACTAGCGTCTTGGTAGTAGTGATTTACATAGTCGCTCACCCACTTCTTAATGGCATCCCAAAGAATAAGACCGTCGTTTGCAAAAGGGTAGTCTTCAATTGTTAGCTTCAGACCATGCTGCTTGGCCGTTGGATCCTCAACTGCCATTCCCCTGAAAGTAATAAAAACTAACTAATTAGTAGTTAAAATTCTATGCTACAGATACCAAGTATAAGATATTCCTTTGTAATACATAATAATTTGGAAAAAGAATGCAGTTTGAACCTATAAATACCTTCTTATCAGATCTGCTGGCAAAGCTTCCATGTCAAAGCGCCAGAGTTTGTCATAAGCAGCAGAACTAAGCTCCATAGAGTACTTTCCTGGTGAAAAGCTACTCTCAATGACTCCGCCTGCATTAATTAGGCTTTCTCGAGCCAGAGCGTTTATTTCCATTGTATACCGAAAATGAGGATTAAGAAGTCTATAGATGGGATGGATAGCACTCATTTGCCGATTAGCTGCAATTATGTATGGCTCTGTCACACAGTGAGTCCGAAGCCTGTGAAAATAATTATGATTACAGACAAGTCACACCGCATATAGTATATGTTTTGATTAATAATCCCTAATTCTGTGGTTACCATCTGCCCATAAGAATAAGGATTTAAACCTAGTTTAGTACCATTTTCTTACCAGTGGATCACAAGCTGATGATAGCCAGAGTCATGAGCACAAACATGAGCTTTAGCAAGCCTCCATAGCCATATACCAGTGGCATCCCAGCATGGGATGAAGACTTGCTTCCATTGTGGCTTGTCACCAGTTGGTGGCCGAGTAAGTTCAATAGCAATAGGCCTCAGACAGCCACTCTCAGTAAGAAAGAATAGTGTCCGAGAACCATACAACGTGGTCCCTTCAATTTCTCTCACTTTGTTCACTAAAGGAATGAGCAGGTCATGATAATCCAAGAGAAAGAACTTCTTTTTCTCCAAGGCCTGCATTTCAATATCTCGCAGTTTTTCTTTCACATAGCAAATAACACAAATGGTCACGCATAAACATGTACAGGATTGAATCATTAGAAATCAGATGCATCATAATGGGGAACAATTCATCCACTCAAGCAGATAGATAATCAAAACAGGACGACATGAGGAGGTCAATAGTGTTCAGAATGTGAGAGATTAGCAAGGGATTTTAAAATCTACCTCATTGACAGTCATGAAACCCTTAATCTCTTTCTCCACAAGTTCAGTTGTGATCAATGATTCAGGTGAACCGTACATCTCAGGGTCAAGTTTACTTTTCAGCGGCCATTCGTGTAAAAGAAATTCTTTTTAAAAAAGCAAGAGCTGAGGGCCACAAGAGGAAAGAAAGAGAGATGTTACATCAAAACACAGAACTAAGGAGGGGAAAGAAAGGCAAAGAAGCTACAGGTTTTGGTTTACTTATGGAATTAAAAGATTCGTATCAAAAAAAAAAAAGAAAAAAAGTTACCAAGTACCTTAACTAGCTCAATACTAAATGGATTAAGACCAGCTAGAGTTTGCCGAGAAAATTCTTCATCTCTGAACCAAGAAAATTTATCACCTGCAACAGAAGAGATAAATCAAGAGGTAACAATAAAAGATTGTTCCTTGGAACTTCTACACATATAGACATATATAAAGAGAGGACAGGAGGCATACGGTCAAGCATTGCTGGAGTCTCAAAGAGCAAAAGATCTTTCTGCTCATCACTGATAGCCCTCACTAGCCTTGGAATGACTGACCTTAGAAAACCAATTGTTTTGGGTGTAGGCAACGCGATGCCTTCGTTAAACAAAGAATCTATTTCTTTGAAGAGCGGAAATCCCAAGTTCCGGTCAAGTGATACTTCTAGCTGAGGGAGCAATGCGTGCAGCACAGATTTTAGTGTCTTTCCGTTGAATGTGAGATGTTTCTCCTCTGAAAACGCTTCATCTCTTGGTATATACACACTAGTGCTTCTTTCTTCAGATAATGGGTCTGCATTGACATTTGACAATAGAACATAGCATGTACAAAATTATCAATAAATTCATTTTCAGGCTATTAATTACTACTAGCTAGCCAGCCTTGTTTTTGTATTTTTCATGAGATCAGCTCATTTTCTGTTTTATCAATTGATTCGTTGTGAATTGAAACACTTTATGATTAAGGAAAAGCACATCATTAGAATTCCTTTTTTTTTTCTTTTTTTTTTTTTTGCTAATGGTCAGTATACCCTTTTCAGTGCGCGGACGTCCTGTTCTGCAGCGCCTAGGGTATGGAAGCTCTTTGCCGCCCAGGACTGGTCTAGCTAGTGTGCTATCTGGAACTCCGAGATCATTATATTTATCATAATCGTAAATT
Source organism: Fragaria vesca subsp. vesca (assembly GCF_000184155.1). Taxonomy (NCBI): domain Eukaryota; kingdom Viridiplantae; phylum Streptophyta; class Magnoliopsida; order Rosales; family Rosaceae; genus Fragaria; species Fragaria vesca. The sequence goes on from NC_020497.1 coordinate 1,238,609, forward strand.
CTATCTGATTTTTTTCTTTCATCCTCTCCATTTCCTCGCAAAATTCGCAGCTCCATTTCTCTTAGCCTGATCAACCCGCTTGGAGTCTCTGATGGCAAATAAGACTGGTTCATTGTGCACACAAGTTAACATCTTAGAATTATGGAAGGCACATTTGTTACATGACGAAACTGGCCATATTCAGCATAGTAATTTAAAGAAGGAAGCATATGAAAATCTTGAATGATCAATGTTAATTTGAGTAAAGTAGTTCATCCTATGAGGCTCTTAGGAGCAATACAGAATCATATATGAATAAATTACAAAAGATTCCCGAATTATGACGCTACTTTCATTTTCATATACCTAACCCTTCAAATATTTGCATTTTCATACTTGACTATCAAATATTCAAATATTCAATTAATTTCCTTAGATCGATCACTAACCTTGTTGGTGAAGAAAATTCTCTTCTGTGCATTATAATGCTTGGAATGAACCCATGAGGTACAGGGAATGGTGAGAGTGGAACCATTTGGGAAGCCGGTGAGGTTGATGGTCTGGATGTAAATCTCCTTGCGGTGCTCATTCTCAACCAGAACAGCTCCAATCTCTCCAAATCCTTTTGGGATGCTAAACTCACTCTCATATAACACCTCCTCAACGTCTCTCTTCACTCTGTGCGAGTGCCCCTTTATCGGTTCCTTCTCTTTTCCTGTCTCTACCAGAATTGAATAAATATACGATTAAATCATGAAAGAACGGAAAGATATAAAACGGTTTATTCGGGTTTCTCACTCTAGGGTTCTTTCTACATCTTGCCGTCACAAATCAGATATGGCAGCGGTGAGGCTGTTGCTAGCTCGTTCTGGCAGTCTACCATCAGGTGTTCTCCAATTTATTTCAAGCATTTAGGTTTTTAGGATATATGGTACGCGCTTCTTGGGAGACGGGAATCCCGGCCTCCTTTCAAATGAAGGTCCTAGAAGTTATTTATTTATTTATTTATTTTATTTTTTTTTGAAGCTAGGTCCTAGTCTCCTAGAAGTTATAAGAATAAATTGTGATTTGTAGTTGGACACTTTTGGACCGATTTGTTTCATTTCTTGACAAAAAAAATTAACTTTTACACTAAACATCGATCAGTTTTGCAAATCTTAAAGATATAGGAATACATCCACCCAAGTATATTAATTTTCTAAACGTCAAAACCCTAAAGTTGCCGCTCTACGATAGCCACCAAATCCTATACCTCTTTCCAATCAAATGGCCTCCTCCTTGTTCTCAAAGAAGAACGGCGAGTCCTCCTCTAAGACATTGTTCTTCATCGACAACATTAAACATTCACAGCCTGTCTCGCTCTTGGGTGTTCAAAGGTTGTGGACATATCTGCTAACATCTCGGGTGCGCAATGTAGGGCTATCAGTCCATTTTGGTTTTGAAGCCTCTCAACCCTGAACCACATTCTTTGGCGAACATAAAGAAGTTTTGAATAGAATTTAGATGCTCGAAATCCAGATTTAAAAGCCTACGAAGCTGAAGCCGAATAAGGAGCTAGAGGAACATAAACTAAATTTTGAGAAAGTGCCTAAGCCTACTAACCCTAGCTCTAAGGGTAAAGAGGTTCTTTAAATTTTGTCAGATTAGAACTTTGCCTATAATATATTAATTTGCTATTTTAGATTATAGGCGCTCCGATCCCTTTTAAATAATCGAGCATGCTTAATGTAATAAGAGTACTATCATATGCTAATTGTTTGTTCTTATATGTCTTATACACGCAAGACAGTGCAATATAATAATCTGTAAGTGTAACCAGTACTTGAGTTAAATGAGATTATTAAATTGTTATTATTTAAAAGAAATTATTATAGGAATCATTTATGATTCTAAAATTTTCTTAAGAAAAAAAAAAAG
>NC_020497.1:1240524-1258569 GCF_000184155.1 Fragaria vesca subsp. vesca
AGTTTTTATCTAGAACGAAGCTTCGTTCTAAAATTAAAGTGTGAAGCTCCTTTCTTAGCCATTGGATCAAATTATTAAAATCTAATAGATAATAACTAATCTCTCTTAACTAGGATTAAAAACCATGAGTTAACAATTAAGAAAAAGATTAATGAAAAAAAACAAAACAAAACAAACAAACAAACTCTTCTCATCCTCTTCTTCTCTGTGCGATCTCAGAGGCATCCAATTAGTCTAGATGGTCAGAAGCACATGTAGACCTAATAACCTCCCGTGTGGATGATTGACGACACCATGTGCAATCTCTCTAATCTCTCTCAAGATCATTGACGACACCATTCATGGGCTGCTTCCAGAAATTCCTCTTTTCTTAGCTTAAAGCCCTAGCTAAGCCAATTTTCCCAGACCATACCCTAATTTATGCCCTAATATATGCAAGCTAACTCAGACAATTTTCAGTAAAATTTTCTTATCGTATGCCTCCTCAACAACGATCTCAAAGTACTCTGAGATTATATCATCATTATCATGGTATGAGAATAATATAATCATGGTACCATGTATGTAAGCATCATGGTAGCAGAACGATTTGGGTGAAAAGAGATTCTCAATTATGACCTTTCTTGAATTCAAGATATATCACACATAATATTCTATGTATAATGATAAAACATAAGCAAAAAGATGAACAGCAGAAGATCAGATGAGAATAGAAAAGAAAAGAGCCCAGTACGTTTGAGGAGAAGATCGCACAAGGAAGAAGACGAGTTTGTTTTTTTTTTTTCCTTAATCTTTTTCTTAATTGTTAACTCATGGTTTTTTACCCTAGTTAAGAGAGATTAGTTATTATCCATTAGATTTTAATGAATTGATCTAAGGGCTAAGAGAGGAGCTTCGCACTTTAATTTTAGAGCGAAGCTTCACTCTGGATAGGGACTGTATATACATACATATATATATATATACAATGCTGATCAGGTGCGGACGTCCGCACCAAAGTTTTGGTGTGGATTTCCATTTTTACACCACTTTTCAATCGAATTTTCTCATCTCCACCGACGAGTATCTAGATAATATTGTGTAGATCATCTCTGCAAAATTTTAGCCAATTTGGTGATCGTTAAGGCCCTCAAACTCGAAAAACAAATTGACGGACTGAATTCTGTCCGGTTGTGTTTATACTAGAAAAACTCGAGTTTGAGGGCCTTAATGATCACCAAATTGGCTGAAATTTTGTAGAGATGATCTATATAATATTATCTAGATACCAGACGGTGGAGATGAGGAAATTCAATCGAAAAGTGGTGAAAAAATGGAAATCCGCACTAAAACCATTGGTGCGGTTTTGGTGCGGACGTCCGCACCTGATCAGCATTGTGTATATATATATAGCTGTGAATTGAAAGAAAACTAGAACGGCAGTAGTGATGTGGGAATTAAAAATATATACTTGGTCCTGGAAGCTGCTTCAGTTGAATATCTATGTTGCTTAACCATTATATATGTTAATATGGCGAATGAAATTTTAATGCAAGGGCTTACTGGGATCAAGCTCGGCGCAAACTAGCTCCAGCAGAGAGGTTTTGCCAAGCAAGTCCTCCAAGTGATCCCTATAGTGGAACGGACGCCTCCGGCAGTTGCTATTATCGTAACCACCGCTTTTACAGTTAGTACTACTTGATCATCTGCAGCTGGTTTGAGCACATCACTGGAAACTTGACAAAGATGACCACCGTGAAGGGGAAGGATGTCAGCGAGGGACGGGTATCCATGGTGATGACTGATCAGGTCCTCAAAGTGGGATTCCGGCTGCAGCTGAGAATTCATAATCCTGACCAATGTTTGCCTAGCTAGCTAGGTAGTTAATTGATTGATGATCAGCTAAGTGCTTGATTTGCTTGCCAAAATGGTCTCTACTGAGTCCGTGCATTTATAGAGAAAAACTGCTACCCTGGAACTTGCGAATAGTTAGGTTCTGATGTAACAAATGTTATTATACACTAAAACCCTAAAACTATGTTTGTCGCTACAGCATAACGTTAACCGTATTTCCAACAACTACCTACTCTAGCGAATGGAATAAGTAATATATGTAACATGGGGCGGATCCCTGGCGCCCATAATTATAATTAATACTATAACCCAAATTTTATCTATTAGATTTAATTGTAATTAACGGTTGAGATAAGTCTTTAAAACTAAACCATTTGCTTTTCTTTTCTTTTTAATTTAAATCAATTTAGGTTATCTTTCTATGAATTTGGAATACAATTAATAGGGATTAAGAGGGTGTTAATTGACTACCTATTGAAACTCATCATCCTCTTTTGCTTTCCTATTGAAACTCATCTACTTGAGAGAAAATGAGACAAAAAATATATCATTGTTCTAGGATATTCTGTATCTTTGTAGATATTCTTTATGTGTGTCTTGGCCTTATGCCAATAGGATATGTAGTTAGATTAGATCTATGTATTCATATCCTTACCATATTAGTATTGTGTAATTCCCTATATAAAGGGCTCCTATCAATGAATAAGATGATGATTCTCTTGCTATCTCTTTCTCTACACTTTATACTTCATCACGTTATCATGCACTTTGTTCTAACCCTAGAACCAATAGCCCACCATTTTTTTCCAAACCCTAAAATCGGGCAGCCTTGTTTTTCCCGATTTCCGACCAAAATTCTGACTGCCCTCCGCCGGAATTTTATATCCCCAGAAAGCTCTCTCTGTCCCGGATCCAATGCCGCCGGCCTCAGCCTGAGAACCGGCCGGAAAGTCTCCGAACCGGCCGCCGGAAGATTCCAGACCGCCGCCGCTACCGACCACCGGTTCACCACCTTCCCTTGCTCCAATCAACCTGAAATTTTGACAGCAGCTTCCCCATCCAGATCTTCTCCTCCTGTCAAATTTTCAGCCCCAAATTCGAAGTATAAGTAGGCGAAACGTTGTTTCTCCTCTCGGCAGCCTCTAGAAACCAAAGATTTCAAGATTGTTCATCTTCCAAGGAAACCAGAAAGGTATGTTTTGAAACCTTAAACTTTTCCAAGTTCAATAACTCGGGGAGGATAAAATCCTTTCCTCCCTTCCCCATCTTCATTTTATGCTTGGGATTTTGTGTGTGCAGGTACCAAAAATCCCGGAATTTTATTCGAGGGTCAAGAGTGTGTTTGATCACTCTTGCTTCCTTGTCTGGGTTGTGTATGATCAACCCCGACATTTCTCCGGATTGTGTTTGATCAATTCGAGGCCTTTTCCGAATTGCGTTTGATCAATTCGCGGCTTTTCTGGATTGTGTATGATCAATCCGAAGGACAAACCATTAAAAGCATTGATTGTGACCTCTATCGAGTCTCATAACAGCTTGGTTTTGTATGCAAGAGCAATGTAACATTCTGCTCTTTTGAGTTTTGACATACTCGATGCCTACGACGAATCTTCGCTTGGTATCTGTGGAACCTTTCATTGGAAAGGATTAAACCACATGTTTTGACCCCCAGGCTAACAAGCCTAGATGCCAAGATTTCATATCTCATGCGCTCAAAGTCTTTGACGAGCCACATCGACAAAAGTCTTCAATGACAATATGTGCAAAAAGTAATGACCACAAAGTACTGTGGAATGCACTCATGGAGCGTTTCTTGAAACGTTCATATAACTCTACTTGTTGAGTTATTAGTCAAGTGGATTTCTTACCACCTTAATTGACTACATATGGGTCACGGTAATGGTAGAAAACACCATGCCGATGTCTAGAAAAGAGGGGGAGGTGCCGCCGGCCCTAATGGCGACACTCCCGGTCTAGACACTAATTATATTTGTCAAAACTACTCACGCCAGCTCATGACAATGTAACCGTTGTGGATCTTCGGATCACTGGTTCAAGATTGTCCAGCTCCTTCAAATTGTGAATGCATACAAAAAGGTACGGAAAATCAATATGAGGACAAGAATGTCATCCTTATGATCGCGAATTTCGAAGATTCGGATCCTACTCTAGCTACCCCTGACTTTGACGTCATCGGTTAGACATTAATTTTCGTTCCAAGCTATATATACTAAGGCATTGTATCGACGTCCTTCGTCTATTTGAGACCTCGATGTACTCACATTAGCAATAATGAATGCCTTGAGAATTTTTTCGAAGTGAAACTATTCTCCTCTTATGGTTCATATTGATTTACAAAAAAAAATGTATATTCTTACATCGTCCTTAGAGACATGGCATATTGTGCGGATTTTGGTCCCTTCCTTTGAAGGTGACTCATGGTATCGCATCCTCAATGAGAATCGCCCACGTGTTTCCGGTTAAGTTAAGTCTTCTACCTTATAGCGGATTTTCCATCATCAATTGTTCAACTAGGCTCATCCAAGCTCAGTGTGATGTCTTAGAATTGTCTGAAATTAAGGAGATAGTGGTTTCAAGTGTGCCTCGCACTACCGACCCTCCACGGACATGCCTGGTCATACTGACTTGGAGTTATCGAAAGCTTTTGATTTTGGATCCCCCTACGCTATTAAACCAATTGCCGTCTTACAAAAGACGTTGAAGACTTATCAAAACCGGAAAATTATCATCATGATCTAATCCTCTAGGTCCTCTGAGTTAGTTTATGTTCATGTCAGGGAGTTTTTGTTAACTAATCATAGAGTTTACGACCTTAGAATGACCGAAAGGACTTGGTTTTGATCATACACATGTCACTTGTGACTAAGGCAAAAGCCTACACGCCACTTGCAAGCTTCACAGCTTCGCACATGCCAATTCTGCGAAAAACAGCAATCTGTCCCTTCTGGACAGTCAACTTCGTTTGAGCTTTGTGAACAGCTCCGGACGAAACAGACAGTGAGCTCTATATCTTTGTAAAGCTCTATGAGTCTAGTTTTTAGAAATTTTCACGGTTCATCCATATCTATTTTAACGAGGAAGTTATGGCTGTTTTAGTGCGCAAAGGTCATTCTGCGCGGAAATTTTTATGCACTCTCGGGATTGCAGCTTTTCGTAGCTTCTTTCAATCCTTCTAAATGGTTCAAGTGGAACTATTAACTAGCCTATCTACTCCTTCTTGTAGATATGTCTCATCGTGACATTAAGTGCTTCACAGATAGTGCAACTATCTTTGGATTTTGTGCCTTTGTAAATCTTCTGTGACTACAATGATTGAATCATACCGGTCATTCAAGGACGCGGTTTAGCTTGAATCTTGATGCCTCATGGCACCATGATCAATGTCACAGATACCCTCTATGCATTGAGAGGCGATCGAACCATATTGAGCTTTAAAGACATTCATGCTAATAGTTTTCATTTGAAAACACATTGTGAGAATAAACCTGAATTCTTTTGCGTATACCTTCTCATGAATGCGGACTGAAGCGCATCTTGGAGAAATTCATGAGTCAATCTAGTGGATTGTATGTCACTACGATTCGAATATCGAATCCCATGTTGTCACCAAACATGATATTTGGGACACTGACTCATATAGGCTTTGGTTTTGACCAATTAAGGTCATCTTGGAAGAGATATAATGGTCCAAATTTTAAGAAATTCTCATGGACATCCATTCTTCCGCTCAAAACAAAGACATTCCGCTCAAAACGAAGACATTCGAGATCTAGCATCACCATGAAGCATGGTGGTGACCCGAGGGACATTGACGTCACCTGAACACGGCTCCAACTTCCCGGAGGTCGTCCGGTCAATTCCTCAAGAAATTGAGGTGCACCGGCCTTTCTTCGATGTCGCATTGGCCCCCTGCAATGCTTATTACTCGTTTTGAAAGCCTATTCTTTAACTAAATTAGGAGTGAGACCCTCCTACGCTAAATAACACAAAAGTGAACATTGTTGTAAATAGTTATTATTTAGTGGGCATTCTTGTAATTAGCCAACTAGGGTTGTTATTGTAATTTACATCATGACCTCATCTCTATATAAGAGATGGTTCCCTACTCAATAATATACACATATTCTCTCATTCTTTTGGTTGTTTCTCTCCTTTCTCAATCTATTCATTTTGTTTTACAACACGTTATCAGCACGAATAGTTCTAATATTATCTTGTTTTCTATTGCATGTGAAGCTCTAAAAGCAAAGGATGATCTTTCAATTTGATTCATCGAATTCGCTCTACATTGACATGGAAAGCTCTGAAATCAATGATCAACCATATGAGGATCATTGTCTAACCAAGCTCTTGGATTGGCTGAGTAGCTACACAAATGGCATTCTCCGTTCTACACACAAAAGATGGAGATTATCCGTTCTGCAATGAGTAACGTTTTCTTATCTTAATTCCAATTCATATTTGCTAGCTTTGATTATATGATGAACAAATCACCATGAAGCATGAACCCATTGTCTTTGGTTGCATTTTGAAATCTATATACGATGCATGAAGACCTAAATTTATATTCTTAATTTATTCAGATGATAAATACGTATGTGGTATATAAATTTGTTCATGTTTTGTGATTGAAATAGAAGACATAAAAAATCTTCAGGGAGGCCAGTAGCCACCGAAAAAAGCTCAATCGCATGCTTAGTAGTGCATACCAAAAGGCGCATGGATGAACGAACTTCAGATCCACTATCATTCTCTGACATTCAAACACAAGAGCGTGAATGCATTCTGGAAGTAATGCATGTAACCGGTAATGTAGGACCATTAATTTTGTCATTTATATCAACGGTTACATATATGGAATATTTATGCCTGAAGCATCTAGTGATACAAATTAACATTGCTCATAATGAGGTTTGAATAAAATCCATTTAGAAATGTAACATCATTTGTATAATGACGCGTAGCACTGATTATGTTACTTAATTGTGACTTAATATATACGTTTTGTCAGTTACAGATTTGAATTGTGTCAAATTTAATGTCATTTAAGGGCATATAATGCCGGAAGCATTTAAGGGCATGTATAAAGACGTTATAACCGGAAGCATTTAAGGACATGTAATGCCAGAAGCATTTACCAATTTACAACCCACATTATGCTACAAGTATTATGAGCCAAATTATTGTGCACATTATGATACAAACGTTATGAATTTAATATTCAGTTACGTCAATTTGAATAATTTCCATTATAATTCATTATGCTAGAAGCATGAATTTTGGGTTTAATTACGTAATTATTATATAAACGTTATGCCAGTAACATTTACCTCATTTATTACTAATACAGTAATACATAATGTTATAAGCATTAATGGGATTTAAACTCATAACCGCTACATAAATGATATTTGTTATTGACTTTATGTCGGATCCTAATTTAATGTCAATTACGAATTAGAATCATATTCATTTCAATTTAACGTTTATGAGGGTATAATGCCAGAAGCAATTACACATTTATAACCCCATAAATTGTGCTTGAAGTATTAAGGTTTAATTACGCGATTATTACATCAATGTCATGCCAGAAGCATTTATCCAATTTAATACTTATTGTAATGCTAGAAGCATTAATGAGATTTGAACTCATTGCCTTTGGTACTTAACCGCTGTATAAATGATATTTATTTAGTAATTTATGCCATATATTAATTGTCGGTTACCAAATTCAAATCGCGTCAGTTTTATTCAATTAGTTCTCAATTATGTTATCGTTTATATCGATAATTATTATGAGTATGTAATGACACATTAATGCCAGAAGCAATTGGAGATGCAAATGAGTTAGTTTTGCAAGTAACCGCTACGTTATTGACATTTATTGGTTTAGTAATTTTATTGCATATACATTATGTCGATGAGAATTAAATTGTTTCCGTTATAATTTAATTTATTTCGGTTTCATATAATATCTTTCACATTAAGTTTGTATGTTACGATTTAATAACATATATTCCATTGGTTTATGTTATATTGGTGAATATTAATGATGTTAAGTCAGAAGCTTAAATCAAACATGAATATATATGAAATTGAGCCAGAAGCTCGACCTAATCTCCAAGGCTAGAACATAAGCTCGTCATATGTCGCCTTGAGTCTATGACAATGATTATAACTTTTCTCAAACTAGGCTCACCCAGTTGGATGCGATGTCTAGGCAAGTACTTTTAAGGATGTGTACTTAAGTGAGCCTCGCTCCACCACCTCATCATGGCTTACCTGGTCGTATACAATTGTAGTTACCGAAAGGGTTGATTAATAACATTGCATTTCTTGGTAGACCATTATTAGCCTAGTAGGCCTACTCTCCCTCTACGAGACCTAAAAGCCTAGCATACCTCTCAGATTGTGCACCGTAGGCTTGTAAAGTATGTAGAGGCTAGGTTTATTTATTTCACTTTAATTTCAGTCAATTCCTTTGGTCCAGCAGAATCAAACAAAAGGAAAATAATCTAATGACACTAGATTTTCGTACCTAGTCATTATGTATGTCTATAGGACTCTCCAAATATTTTCTCATAATGGCTATTGTTAATATATTCATCATATTTAATGTGTAGTTAATTGCCAGAAGCATTTACACATAGTTACGTGACATATTCACTATGCTAAATTAGTAGCGTGGAATTAATATCATCAATTGTTACATGATTATAACTTGAAAATACATGTACGTACCTAATGAACCAGTAGTTCAGAAATGAACCGGTAGTTCAGACATGAACCTGTAGTTCGTGTATAAATCGATCTTCTAGTTTCGATAATAATCCTCTTAAGAAACTTGAAGTTTCATTCCAAATTCATCAGACATGATAAAATCGGTAGCTTTATATGTTAATTGGTAGTCTCCAGAAGAAACAATTTGAACTAGACATCTTCCTTGCATGAAGCAAAAGAATATTAAAATGGAAGGGCTTGTTGCTTTAGAATCTAAATCAAAATTGATATGAGTTATCAATATTAAAGAATTGAGCGTTCTCGTCTGGCTGACGAGGTCAAAATACCTTTACGTTTCAGAAAAACGTTATTGAAAGGTAAGTTCATTGAATCAATGCTTAAAACATTGAAACCACCAGAAAAATGGTGTAATATCTTTGCATAACCTTCGAATGTGCGGCCAAAAGCGTACATTGACTATATTCAAATTTATTAGCTAGAAGCTAAATGATTCGAGCAAATACTAGCTATAGTATTGGTGTTTGATGCACCCAAGAAAAACATATGATGCACCGTATCCTCAACTCAATAATCACACGGGCATCCCCCTCAGAATAAGGGTCTTGTCTTTAATGACACATTATATCAAGCTGCTCGTTAAGAATGTTGAATACTAAACCATCACATGCAAAGACTAGAATATACATTATCTCTTTATGCACAGGATGCAAGAAAAAATACGTGGACCTATCCAACCACCATACGGACCAGTTAAATATTAATGGTTTTGGTTGATGCATCGACAAAAGTGATCAGATGTCACACTATTGTCCACAAGAAAATGCTGCGTTTGCTAAACTCTCACCTATAAAATAGAGGGTACACCACTCGGATTATCCCATAAAGTCTACAAGACTTGATAATGCCGGAGAGTTTACATCGAAAGTTTTCAATGATTATTGCATATCCCTTGGGTTTTGTAAAACATATAGTTTCCTATGTTCAAACCTAAGATGGTCTCGCATATAGAACCTTGGTAATGCGCACCAAGCTTCTATTGTTTGCGTCGGGCTATGCAATCTTGCATGCAGCCATGTCAGTCCATTTGAGGCCCACTGCTACCCGTCTTACTTCGTGTTACAGTTGGTGACTGGGTGTGAACCTAATGTTTTTGCACTTACACGCATTTGGGTTTGCAGTCTCCGTGCCAATTGTGCCGCCACAACGTACAAAATCGGGTCCTCAACAAAGGATGGGCATATATGTCGATTATGAACCCTATCCATTATGTGCTCCTTAGAGCCCTTGACAGGAGATCTCTATACCGCTAGATTTGCGGTCGTCACTTTGATGAGACAATCTTCCCGCCGTTAGGGGGAGATAAGAATGTGAGCGTTCCTGATGAACGACGTGTAGAATGTCTCATCTTGATCCCTAAACCGCACATGTGAAATTGAAGTGCGAAGAATTTTACTTCTAGTTAAAGTGACGAGATAATATATACCTGCTGCAAACCTGCAAGGATAAATGTCCCTGTAGGACGTATCGTCCTAGTTGGACGAGGTACGGCCATGGCGGCTAACCAGTCATAGTCCCTGCCCAGAAGCGAGGTAGACCATTAGGTTCGAATGATTCTTATCCCTAGAAGAGGGTAAACTTGGCACAAATGAATCTTCTTGCCATCGCAATCTCAACCAATTCAACTCACGAGATAAATCCGGATTATGGGTTTGTCCTAGAAGAGACGATGTTAGGGGACGCTCCAACATTTAAACCCACTCCCGAGAATATAAAATCTCGGTAAATTTTATGAGATATTGAATCAGAATGAGAGTTCATCGATGATATGTTTGTATTTGCGGTGGCCACCGAATTTATAATAAGCGATGATGTCGAACCTTGCTTCGTTGACAGATCTCAACGAAGAGACGACTGGCTAAAAAGGAAAGAAACAATCCAGGTCAAATCAAATTCCTTAACTAAAAGAAAGGTGTTATGGGCCTGTTGTTCCCACACATACCCATGTTAAACCTATATTGTTTAGATGGGTATTTGTAAGGAAGCGTAATGAGAAAAAACGAGATTGTGATATAAGTCTTGTTTAGTGGCGCAAGGATTTTCTCAACGCCCTGCGATTGATTACGAGGAGACGTACTTTCCCGTAATGGACGTCATAAAGTTCCACTACCTTATCAGTTTGGTAGTTTTCAAATAACTGAATAAGCAGTCTATGAATGTGGTAACAACTTATCTCTATGGGGATCTGAATATAGAGATATACATGAAGTTTCCTGAAGGACTTCTGTTACCCAATGCAAATAGTTCTAGACCACAGAACATGCTCTCCATTTGCTAGAGTAGTTCACTTTAGGGGTTCAAACAATCCAGACGGAGTTGATATAACCGTCTAAGTGAATATTTTTTTGGGGTGGGATATATGAACAAATGGACTATGCCCATGCGTGTTTTAAGGAAACAAATTCCGGGTTTGTAATTTGTGGTAATTTATGTCAATGACATGAATTTGACTAATATTCTTGAAGAGATTAAGGAAACTGCAAAACACCTGAAATCGGAGTTTGAGATGAATGACTTTAGGAGACCAAATATTATTTTGTCGACCTGAAGTTGTGCAAAGTGCAGATGGAATTTTGGTCCATCAATCAAATTAAATCTAGAAGATGTTAAGATACTTTGATGAGGATAAAACAAAGTATTTAAGCACACCTATAGTCGTCCAAGGTCTAAAAACACCCGTATTATCATGCAGATAATAATGAAGAGATATTAAGGCCAAAAGACTCATATCTAAGTACAATAGGCGCATTATTGTACTTGGTTAAATGTCCTTGACCGGACATCTCATCTGATGTGAATTTGTTAGCTAGATATAGCTCTGCGCCAACATGCCGCCTCCGTAAATGGCATAAAAGACAATTTTCCGTTACTTTAAATGTATGATGGAAAATGACTCATTTTATCCCTAGGCATCATGGAATGGATCAACCGCCTATGATCCTTGGAATGATGTTTGCTTTGTTAAATATGTTGACACGGGTTATGTAAACCCACACAAAGCTCTTATTCCCAATTGGTTATGTCTTTACTATAGGGAATACAATAATCTTAGAGGTATATGAAACAAAAACCTCTTTAAATCATGCTGACTATTAAGTTATTCAAGAAGCATGATCAATGTAGTAGTTTTACCTAGTGTGTAGTTTTCAGGGGGAGTCAATATTAGAGGGAGTATCCTGAAGTATACTCTTGACCATTGTGTACTCTTTTTGTCCTTCGTCCAGGGTTATTTTGTCCCACTGGGTTTTGTTACCTGGCAAGGTTTTAATAAGGCACACATGTAATTGGTCACCTTCCTCATGGTGCATCTTGAAGATGCCTTTATTTGAAAGATATGCATTTGCTCATCTTTTCCCTTCGACCACGGGTTTGTCCCACTGGGTTTACCGGGCAAGGTTTTGGTGTAGCAACTATTATGCATCTATCTCCCATAGACTCACATCTTATGATCCAGACTAAAACGCTTCACCGAAATCAAGGGTTCTGACTATCACTGCTACTTGTGCGTTGTACTCTTTTCTCCTTCGACTAGGATTGTTTTTGTCCCATAGGGTTTTTATTACCTGGCAAGGTTTTGACGAGGCAACACCGAAGCACATATTAGGGGATGCTAATGACAGAGAATACCCAAGGGGAGTGTTGTAAATAGTTATTATTTAGTGGGCATTCTTGTAATTAGCCAACTAGAGTTGTTATTATAATTTACATCATGACCTCATCTCTATATAAGAGATGGTTCCCTACTCAATAATATACACATATTCTCTCATTCTTTTGGTTGTTTCTCTCCTTTCTCAATCTATTCCTTTTGTTTTACAACAAACATTCTATTCTTACATAAAATTATGTAGATAGATACAACCAACTTGCGGACACCTTTTATGCTTTATGGTGTTGGTTGAAGTGTTAACACACTGGTCATGTGTTACACTATTATCTACTGCTTATGCTGCTTATACTTCTACGGGCTCACTACCCATTCTTTAAAGAAGTTTATCGGGATGTAAGTTGAAGTGTCCTGTACCCCATGTTCACACGCAATACGGTCTCACCGAGGCTACGACTAAGCAACTTTAGCTTGTCGCACCAACATTATTGATGCGCACCAATCTTTCTATTGCATCTTGGGGCTATGCAATATTTGCATGCCGTTTTATTATTCATCTACGACCCACCATTATTAAATATTTTTGTACTACAGCTCGTGACTGTGTACCAGGATTGCAATTTTTGAGCTCAAACAAGATTGAAACGGATCTCCAATCCTTGAGCTCGGCTAGATGTTATTTCTAGGTGCCAAATCGCATTGCCACTACGTACAATGATGGGTCATTTGAGATGAATAAGTATTTAGGTTGGATGTGAACCTCCACCTATAATCCGCATATGTAGAAACCTTGTCAGACGATCTCTTTCACCGCTATATTACGGATGGTCACTTTGATGAGACAATATTCCCGCCGTTAGGAGGAGATAAGAACACAAATGTTCAAGTGGAATGACGTGAATTGTCGTGGTTTGTCCCCACTAAGTCTCATCTTGATCCCAAATGCTTAAAGTGTTAAAGTGACAAGATCACACGCTGCAAATATGTCTGCAAGGATTGATGTCCCATCAAGAGGACATGGCGCGACCAAAATGTCTTGGTCTTGACGTCATCACCATGGATGGTGATATAGTGACGCCATATAGTGGCAAAATTGGTGTCACAAGGCCGTGTGGCTCCCCCAAAAGGAGGGAGGCCCTTAGGTTCGATACTTTCTCGCACTAGGAAGAAAGCGAGCTTGGCACAACCTAATCCATTGATTAGTGATACTCAAATCCGTCTCATGAAGTCTGAATTGTGATTATTATTGGGGGACGCCTCAACGTCAAATCCAATCCATATAGAGATCTCTACAAGTATTACATTAGTGTACATGAGGACATGGGATAATGAGTCTACTATTGAACCACCTTTCGTTGATGGATATCAACTTAGTTGATTGGCCTAATGGAAAGATGTGATCCAGCATAACAAAGAGATAGGTCCTTGGGCAAGTGATGCCGACACCGCAAGCTAAACCCTATCAACTATGCCTTTGTTAGATAGCGTAGTGAGAACAAGAGCTTAGACTCACCTTATGGCGCAAGGTATCTCACTAACACGCACTGAGATCGACTACGATAAGATATTCTTTCGTAATGGATGTCATTGAACTCCACTACTTTGTCAGTTTGGTAGTTTCCGAATAACTGAACAAGCAGCCTATGAATGTGGTCATAATAACATCTCTACGGGATCAGAGATATGCATGAAGTTCTTGAATAGACTTTATTCATCCAAATCAAGTGGCTCCAAACCACATGAGCATGTGTTTGCTAAATGTATTGAAACGCACATGGACTCTACTTGATTTGGAAGAGATATGGTGAATTATGCCTTTGCGTGTTCATTCCGGATTTACATGGACTCTTGATGGATCAAGAGATGCCAATATGTATCAACATCCGAAGAAAAAGATCTTGGGAAGACACGGTCTCGATAAGATACTCGATGACTGTACTGATGATGATTTTTCATCAATCGGCTTAGGCGCTCTAACGAAAGTGAGGCCTACATATACTCCCATGATTAGTCAAAGTCTTTACTCTAAAGAGAGATCCGTTGTTTTGTCTAAAGCAAGATGACAAATATGTGTTAAGAGATGGAGTTCCCATCTAAGTACAATTAGACGCATCAATGTACTCAACACAATACGAAAGACTTGACATCTCATTCGTTATGAAAAGTTGTAAAGCTAAGTATAGCTATGCGCCCACGTAATGCCAATGTAATGGCAGTAACTCCTTTTTCAATACTTAATGGTATGAAAGGTTGAGGCTTATTCTATCCCTACATAAGAAAGACACATCAATAGCAAAATCAGAATCTGCCAAGTTTCGTAGGTCAATTTCCACGGAACTTACAAGAAACCTCACTCACTGGAAAATGGTGAAATTGATACCATTGGAAAGGCCTATGTGTCTACTTTCCAAGGACACCAACCATTTGATCATACCTATCATATTGAGTGAGTTATGGCCGTTTTCGTAAAGTAGGACGAATCTGTCCGAGAATTTGATTTTGGCAAAACAGTCAACTTCGACGGGACTTTGTGTATAGCTCCTGACGAACCAGAATGTGTGTAATATACGGTTGGAAAGCTCTATGAGTCTAGTTTCCAAAACCGTTTACGGTTCGTTCATATGTATTTCCTAGAGGAAGTTACGACTGTTCTAGTAACTGAAGGTCATGCTGGACAGAAATCTGATTTCCTGCACGAACTTATGTTTTGAGTTCACAAGCGGCCTTCTCCTCAAGATCTAAGTGCAGAAGATCATTTGAGGAAAATACGGCATGATTTAGTTAATCATTGCCCAATGCCACATTTGAAGACATGTTAAAGAGCATTGACATGCTAAGTTGTTGAAACTTCCGTGATTAGTAAAAATCAGGAAGAGCCCTATGATTGATATAAAGATCAGGGGGAGGTGTGAACTTCAGGGGGAGTCTAACACATACATACATGTCACTATCAAATGTGAAGGGTGCGTTGTACTCTTTTTCTCCTACGATCAAGGTTCAGTTTTTCTCCCACAGGGTTTTTGTGACTTGACGAGGTTTTTGACGAGGCAACAAATCAGCACCATCGGCATATCAGCGTGCGGTACAAGGGAGAGTGTTCTAAGATATTCTGTATCTTTCTAGATATTCTTTATGTGTGCCTTGGCCTTATGCCAATAGGATATGTAGTTAGATTAGATCTATGTATTCATATCCTTACCATATTGGTATTGTGTAATTCCTTATATAAAGGGCTCCTATCAATGAATAAGATGATGATTCTCTTGCTATCTCTTTGTCTACACTTTATACTTCATCAATCATATCACATTTGAAAATTGGCCAACTCATCTACTCATCTTTTTGCAAGGACTTTTCTACAATACATATGTGTATAGCATACATCAAACCGTGAACAGTCCGATCATCTTGAATTTTGAATTGTCAAACGATCGGACAGTTCACGACTTGATGTATGTTATACAAATATGTATTATGTATAGCAACCAAACCCCATATGCAATTGCTATTTTGTATCTACCAAAGGCACATTTCTGGTTGTTTTATTTTTTTTATTTCAATATTGTTCTATCTATTAAATTCTATGGTCATCATACATATGCCCAGGCTAAGAGAATGAGTCTTCGAAGTTCCTGGCTTGATAAGATTGAAACCCTAGAAAATGTGAATCTTCTCAAGTCTCTCCATACTTAAAAAGAAAAATAGAAGACAAAAAAGGTAAGTCTTACCAATAACCGAACTTCGTTGTACGTATTTACTTTAACCCCCCCCCCCCCCCCCCGGTGGACCCCTGACCTAACTAGGTATTATCTTTTTAATTTAATAAGTTTTTTCAATTGCCATTAATTTTTCGATTGTGTTATAAACTCTTATTATTTTAACAACAAATAAAATATACGCCGCCTCTCTCTCTCCCAAACCCTAGAGAGAGAGAGACCATGAGTTTCAAACCTCCTTATGCCGTCGTCGGACGAGACTTTTCATCCACCCTACTGGGTCGGGTGTGTGGCTGGGTCCTTGATCCGTTTTGGTTTTGCGGCTTGTGTGAAGGATGGTTAGGTTTGGCATGCTTTGATCCAACGGTAGAAGAAGGGGTCGTCGTGCGTGGTGGGATTTTACGGTAAGCTGCATGAGACTTTGGTTTCCGATCTAATCAGAAGCGGCAGTTGATGGTGGTTGGCACCAATGGCGTTTGATTTGGATGGTTATTGTAGGGAGCTTTCTTGCATTATCTGTTCTAGTCGTGCTGGTGGTGAAGATGACGGCGAGATCTCTGACGGGCACGGCAAGGAGGGTGACTGATAGTGTTGTACGTGTTAGGTCACATATGGGCTTTCATGGGCTGCGCAAAGGGCTGGGTCCGATGCTTTTTTGGCATAGTCTATTTAGGATTTAATCTAGTTATTAGGTTTTTAATCTGTCATTGTCGAATCCAAGTCAATAATTAAGCTAGTTTGCTAGCAAATTTTGGGTTATGTTTATCTTTGTTTTTGTGCTTCATCACATGATGATTGCAATAGGTTACTCTAGGGTAGCCTCATGACTTGATTCTTACATGGCCCCTTTGGGGTAAGTCATGTATTTCTAATTTCCTTATTTACTGAATACAAGGCCGTACGTCGTCCTTCCTCTAAAAAAAACAACAAATAAAATATAATTTTATTACTTATCAATGCAGCCTCAGAGACTTAATTGGCATAACCCAAGGCCCAGCAAAAGGCTATTTTATGTCGATTGGCATGTGCATGTCTCCGCTAGTACCAGATTATAGCATTGTCGACCCGCAGCCAAACCCATATACGGCCACCATAAAACCCTCCACGAAACTTCACTAACCAGCCTAGCTATGCTAGAACCAGGATCTAACCATGTTCACCATAGCCACACAACCCAAAAATCAACACAGATCCACATAGCCTGACCACCGTATCGAACTGCCCAAAATTAGCCAAGCCGTGACGTTGTACGCTCCTGATCATAGGAGCCTCATTCGAAGCGCTCCTAAAAGTTAACCAAAGCCAAGGACGAGCACTAAAGAAATAGGAGGTGTGCCGCCTACGTTTCTCAAGAGATGGGCAACCACGCTCTGTCGACCGATGACGCCATGACGGGCATGGCGAAGTT
This sequence comes from Fragaria vesca subsp. vesca, assembly GCF_000184155.1. Classification (NCBI taxonomy): domain Eukaryota; kingdom Viridiplantae; phylum Streptophyta; class Magnoliopsida; order Rosales; family Rosaceae; genus Fragaria; species Fragaria vesca. The sequence goes on from NC_020497.1 coordinate 1,257,908, forward strand.
TCATATGGTTTCTCTCTTTTCGATTTCTCTCGATTTGTATGTGACAAAAGAGTTAGGGAAGAAAACTAAAAAAAGTTTTATCGACTATTAAGTAGCACAAATAAGTAGTAATTTGGGTGTTTTCAAATTAAAGAAAAAAATAGTAATTTGGGTAAAGAAGAAGATTAATGTGGTGTAAGAGGGAAAAATGTTCCCTAAATTAGAGTCGGCCGGGGGGACATTGTCGCCTAAAATTGAGCTATGAATTGGAATTTGAAAATACAGGAGTGCTATCCACTCTAAAGCTGGACATTATTTATATGCATGTATGAAAGAATATGCAGTGATCACATAGTACTTAAAATATGCAAATTTTCGGAGTGTAAATATATATAGTTACTAAAATAGCAATGCTAGGTGGACTACCATTATCCCTTTTGAAAACCACTTACATCCCACCTTACATGATGACAACCGATCAATGTACGTGACAGAAAAACCGTACGCAAAAGATTAAAAAAGTATTTTTGAGTTCTATAGCCAATAACTAACTATAAGTACTGCACCATGTAACTCATCTTTGTAGTACATTTATGATGAATATTGATCATGTCTTGGATCCGTGCTGCTTATCTACTATATATATATATATATATATATATATATATAGTACGTACCCTACC
>NC_020497.1:1258589-1265930 GCF_000184155.1 Fragaria vesca subsp. vesca
ATATATATATATATATATAGGACCCTTCCAATGAGGGATCCTTTTTTTTTGACATATATGAGGGATGGGGGATTACACTAACTTTTCGATTATATTTTTGAATCTCTACCATTCAGTTTGTTGGTCTTTGTATATAGATCAATTCTGTAAATTTTCAGGCAATTTGGTGATCGTTAAGGTGTCAAACAAGATTAAATCAATGAACGAACCAAATCTGCCAAACCTGAACCGTTCATGCTTATAATTATAAATCGTAGTTTTGAATGCTTTAACGATCACCAAAATTTCTGAAAATTTGCAGAAGTGATCTACTCATATAGAACTACATATTGAACGGTGGAGATGTGATTTTATGATCGAAAAGTTGATGTAATCCCCCATCCCTCATATATGTCAAAAAAAGGGATCCCTCATTGGAAGGCCCTGTATATATATATATTCTTATGTACGTTTGGTTAACAGGAGTTGGAAGATGTACGTATACGTTAGCAGGCTGCAGCTCAATTGCAAGAATGCCTTGTATCCCAAGTTTCTATCATGTATAGATCGATCGATATATTAATTCGATCAAAGCTGTACCTCAGTACCTGTGATCAGTGTGATGTAATATTTGTACTATATAGTACTATTTGGGAGATTATTAATCGTCACAGAAGATGAAGTAGATAGAGATAATCAAAATATTGTCAATGACTGGTAGGTCTGAAAAAACAACTCTTAAGTATTAGAAAAGATAATGTCAAAGTCAGAAAAGCTTCCAGGCTTACGAATCGTTCTACGATCAGCAGCTGAGCTAATGGTTGCTTATGAAACGTTGAGAAAGGCGACTCGTGTTATTATAAGCACAAGAGGTCAATTAGACTCGGCCTAATAATTGACAAATTATCTTACAACTACTCGGACCCTAGCTAAGAAAGAATAACTATTTTTCAAACTTCAATTGCGGAAGAAAATTCTATGAAAATGAAACTACTCTCCTCTATTCTATAGAATACAGTCGTGAAAGATAACTTATATATTGATCATGTGTCAATAAAAATATACAACTTGTGTCTGCGTTTATTAAAAAACAAAAACAAAAACAAGGAATATGCGTGGCGGCTTTCAAAATGTTTTTATAAAAAGATTCAAATTCAGTGACCATAGAAAACTTAATACAGTAAAACCCCGATAATTTAATATTTGATAGATTAATAAATTTGATTAAATAATATTTTTTATCGGTCACAAAATAAAGTATTAGTGAAAAATTGACCTTGATTAAATAATATTTTTTACCTGTCATAACGTTATTAATTTATAGATCGAGGTTTAATTGTACAGCAGCTACCTGGTGGCACAGAAATGGAATTATCTCATATTTGTTTAATTGTTTTCTTTTTCACCTTTCATCTTTTTAATATATAATATATATATATATATACATGCCTTTTCAGATACAGACCTCTTTATTTATTCAAAAGGTACAGATTTCCTTAATTGACATACTTTTCGATCATATTTTCTCATCTCAACCATTCATCTTTTAAGTATATATGAGTAGATCATCTCTACAAAATTTTAGCCAAATTGATAATCATTAAGGTATTCAAAATTGTGAATTACACGAACGGTTCCTGTTGAACATATTTGGTTCGTTCATTGTAATTACATAGTTTCGATATCTTAACGATTATCAATTTGGTTGAAAATTTGTAGAGATGATCTACTCATATATATCTACAATGTGAATGGTTAAAATGAGAAAATATGATCTAAAAGTGGGTCAATTAAGAAAATCCGTACATTTTTGAATAAATAAGGATATTTGAACCTGATAATATATATATATATATATATATATATATATATATTCTGTGAACCAAATTTGTATGCAAGTTCTTGTAACACATGAGGCCGGTCTTCTTGAAAAGGATTTATTTCAGATTCGTTGCCCAACTTTTTTCAGCATGCAGGTCTGATAATGCCAAAGGCTAGGGTTTATATTTTGATGGAAGCTCAATTGGAATGACATATATACATCGTAACTAATTTATTCTTACGAAAACCAAGAAGCAAGTTTGGTTCAATACTCCTTCATATTTCCTAGATTGTTCAATTGACAATAATTAAGTAAAGCTACACTCTTAGCTAGGCTCGATCAAAGAAACAATGAGGGTTGAAATGAAACCATATTTCATCGAGATAATTAGGCTTCAAGTATCAGTTATCACCGACTGATACAGATTTACTAGCGTTAAGTACTGATACAAATAATAAAACGCGCATGCATATATGCATGAACAGATATAATTAGATGGAGATGCTGTTGGGAACTCCCTTTCCTGTGACCCCTGATTCTGAGAATGGCTTCAGAAGCTCATATGGAACAACCCCTGCTCCAACTCTGTTTTTCAGTTCCATATTGGTGTTCCTCTCATCAATTATTCCTTCTAGCTTCTTCAAGTTACCATTGAACCTCTCGAAAGCTGCCTTTATCACAGGGTTTTCAGCCCAAGACGACTCCACAGTCTCACCAATGTACTCCTCGTCCGGTGAATGGTTCGATAACACGTCCAAGACAGCCATCACTTTTGTTGCCTGAATCTGAGAAGGGAAGCACCTCAGCAATGCAGCTTCTGGTTTCTTCAAAAATATCTTGAAACGATCTTCGTTTGCATCTTCAGTTGGCATGTTACTTCGGGCTATTGTGGGCCGGTTCGGGAAGTATCCGGCATACATGTACTGGCCAAAGTTCACGGCAGCATGATGTCCCGCTGTTACCCAAATTATAGTTGTCAAAATATGAATGAGATCTTTTGGGGTTTTTAAAACAGGCCACCATGGTTCATCTTTTTTGTCTGCATGGCCCTTGGTTCTAACTTCTGTCCACCATGCTTGAAGCTCGTTATCAGATTCCACAAGAGTTGGGTCTGGATAATAGTGGTTCACATAGTCACCCACCCACTCTTTAATGGCATCCCACAGAATAAGACCATCATTTGCAAATGGGTAGTCTTCAATTGTCAGCTTCACACCATGCTCAGCTGTAGGATCCTCAACTGCCATTCCCCTGAAATTAATTATGCAAATTAACAAGTTAATTATTAGCTGAAATTCCATGGAGTCTCATTTAAAGTCCATACATCACATAATGAATGCAATGGAAATAAATCTTATAGCACGTAGCTTCATCATATATATAACAGACCTTCTGATTAGATCTGCAGGCAAAGCTTCCATGTCAAAGCGCCAAAGCTGGTCATAAGCAGCAGAACTGAGCTCCATTGAGTACTTGGCAGGTGAGAAGCAGGTCTCAATGACTCCACCTGCATTGATGAGGCTTTCTCGAGCCAAAGCGTTGATTTCCATTGTATACCTAAAATGAGGATGTAAAAGCCTATAGATGGGATGCATTGCACTTAGTTGTCTATTTGCTGCAATTATGTATGGTTCTGTACAACAATGAGTCCTCAGCCTGTGAAAAATATAACAGCAAAATGTAGTCAAAACTCACACAAGTTACAACAATGAGTGCTCTACGAACAAGGTTTTGAGCAATATATGTTTGGGGTACCAGATTCTTACCAGTGGATGACAAGTTGATGATAGCCAGCATCATGAGCACAAACATGGGCTTTAGCAAGCCTCCACAGCCAGCAACCAGTTGCATCCCAGGTTGGGGTAAACACTTCCTTCCATTGGGGCTTGTCATCAATAGGTGGTCGAGTGAGTTCGATGGCAATAGGCCTCAGTGTACCATTCTCTGTGAGGAAGAATAGTGTCCGAGAACCATACAGTGTAGTTCCTTCAACCTCTCTCACTTTGTTTACATAAGGCATGAGCAGATCATGATAATCCAAAATAAAGAGCTTCTTTCTTTTTAACGCCTGCATTTCAATTTAATGAAATCGTTCCCTTTTCACACAAAAAGTGATAAAGCAAAGAACAAAATGTGATATCGAGAAACTGAAAATGGAATTTGTATGTAAATGTCTATATACATATATATATGTTACCTCATCGACAGTCATACAGCCTCTGATCTCCCTCTCCACAAGTTCTGTGGTGATCAATGATTCAGCTGGGCCATAAATCTCAGGGTCAAGTTTACTTTTCAATGGCCATTCCTGATACATCATTACAAATTTAGTGTTATTAGACAAAAAAGAGAAATTAATGTACCAGCAAACAGCAGGCATTCTGGTTTAGTTTTCTAATATATATAGATCGAGGAAAAAGCAGGATCGATCGATCTTTTTGGTTTTCTAATAGAAGTGAAAGAGTTTTTTTTTTCTTTTCTTCTTCTTCTTCTTCTTCTTCTTCTTCTAATAACAGAATATTCACGAAGAGAGCATACTGTAACTAGCTCTATGCTATATGGATTGAGACCAGCTAGAGTTTGCCGAGAAAACTCTTCATCTTTGAACCAAGAAAATTTATCACCTGCATATATAGTTTAAGAGCTATCAATTAGTATCTAGGCATCATATAAATGGGTCATGAGGCCAACAATGAGAGAATTCTTGTTAATTTATTAGTTTTGTATAGATATATAAATAGGCAGGGCGTCGTACGATCAAGTATTTCAGGTGTCTCAAAGAGCAAGAGATCATCTTGTCCATCGCTGATAGCCTTGACTAGCCTTGGGATGAATGACTGAAAAAAGCCACTCGATTTTGGCTTAGGCAATGTGACTCCTTCGTTGAACAATGAATCTATGGCTGTGAAGTAGGGAAATCCTAGCTCTGGATCAACAAGTGTTATCTCAAGCTGAGGAAGCAATGCGTGCAGCACAGATTTCAGGGTCTTTGCAGAGAATGTGAGCTGTTTCAACTCTGCAAACGCTTCATCTCTTGGAACATATACGCTGCTGCTTCTTTCCTCAGATAATGGATCTGCATTTTACACGATCATATGGTAAGATAGATATCCTTAACAATAATCACACACACACATATAGCTATTATAGTACGTGTTGCAGCCTGAAAATTCAAGTACTAAGTTAGTGGTGGTTACCCTTTTTAGTGCGTGGTCGTCCAGTTCTGCAACGCCTAGGGTACGGGTGCTCTTTGCCACCGAGGACAGGCCTGGCCAACTCGTCTTTGCTATCCGGGTCTCCAAGATCATTGTATGTATCATAATCGTAAATCCTTTCAGATGCTTTTCGCTCACCCTCGCCATTTCCTCGCAGAAGTTGCAGCTCCTCTTCTCTTAGCCTCTTGATCCCGCTTGGTGTCTCCGATGGTATGTAACACTGTTTCATTGTTGAGATCAATTAGTAACACATCACCATCATCATTAGCATGCATGCTTGAATAACACACGTACGTACGTACCATATATTGGTGTAATAAGTGAAACGAGTCATACATACCTTGTTGGTGAAAAAGATTCTCTTCTGCTTGTTCTCATACTTGGAATGAGTCCATGAATTACATGGAACATTAACCGAAGTACCATCTGGGAATCCGGTGAGCTCGATACTCTTGATGTAAGCCTCCTTGTGGTGCTCATTCTCAACCTGAACCGCTCCGATATCCCCAAAACCTGGCGGGATAGTCAGCACACTCTCGTACGTCACAATCGTCTCTTTTTGATTCACTTTGTGCGCATACCCCTTTATTGTTTCTTTCTCCAATCCAGTCTCTGTTTGTAAGATAAAATACATAAATAATGATGATCGAGTATGACTCTCAATTTACGAATGGATAAATTCTTTTGTTTTTAGAGGCAATGTGAGTGCTCGCGCCACACTCCCGCAAGTGTCAGTTTCTCATTTCTTCCCACAATTAAATTAAACAAATAATAATGAATACTCCTACAACCAGTCTGCGGGAGTCCTAAACAAAGTATAAAGAAGGTGTATTATGTCACAATTTTGAATATTAACTAACTCAAAATTCTATGTATTTTTTCTTGCACATTGAAGATCGATGTTCACCTTCAAAAGAAACAAAATTTTTATTTTTTACATCTCTTAAACCCATACAAAAATTAATTATATATGTACAAATGAAGTAAGTAGTAAGTATAATTAATTCATGTATTGCTTCATATTTTTTCTTGGTAAATTCATTAATTTTGTTGCTTTTTAATTAAGAAATCAATTATCTTCCCTATTTTGATTAGTAAGACATGAAGACCATTCACTTCGATAAACATGTTCCATAATATAAGTGATTTGTTATTCAAATTGTTGCATGGTTATGAGAAATTTTAAGGGGGTTTAGTGATAGAATTAGTCCTATTTTTAATGATAATTAGCTTATTAATGGACCAAACCTGTAAATATTTCAAAAGCCAGAGAGAGCTGGGGGGGGGGGGGGGAAGGTTTGGAACCCCTTGAGGCGTAGTAATAGGTCCGCCCCTGCATCATACAACCGACAAGTATTGCAGCCCCTACCACCTGACCATGTTTATAAATCCGCAATCATACCAAACGAAGCAAGCATCCAAGCGCAAGACATTCATGTGACAAGACTCAGTGCAACCAGTAAACCTCGTGTCGTGGTTCAACGAATAAAGTTCTAAGGGATTTAAATTATGACTTAATAATTGTAGAATTCATCATTAATATATGCAGGGACCGCACATGGTCAAGGACCACAATTGGGCCAGTTTTGATTCCAGTTTTGGCAGGAGGATAAGGTCTTGACAAAAATGAGATTCTGTTTTTTTCTGGGTTGGTTAGTCTGATTGGTTGTATCGTCTCGTACTGAGAATGACTCACTCAACATTGATACTGACCGATCACCCTCTTTAATAGCCCAAAGCCCAAAGTCTTTTGCAACTGATCCGGATTTGCTAATCAGCAAAGATTATTGGTCTTCATGACCATCTAATCAAAAAAGAGAGAGAGAAGAGAGAGGGAGAGAAAGAGAGAGAGAGAATTGATTGGTTGGTCATGGAGACCAGTAATCTTTACTGGTTGGCATATCTGAATCATGTTGCAACCAAGCTAAAAATGATATTGGACCACTTACGAGTTCAATTATTTGCTTTGTAGTTATTTTTTACAGAATTTTGAAACTATATACTTACTAATTAAGTTACTGGAAACAAAAAAAGAAAAATGTATGATCGAAACTATCAAAACTAAATTAATTATTAAAAATCAGAGAACCAAAAACTACTTAAATCAATCTCACTCTTTGAATTTGAAAACGCAAATTGTGTAGTATATAGAATGTTGTGATCCAAGCCTATATAGTGCCCTACTATAGCCTTAATCCAAGCCTACGCAAATCAGTTAAAAGACTTTCAAATCTTTAACCATCTTAATTATGAGGAATTGGCTTAATGTAACAGATATATTGTAGTTGCAGCTCTAAAATATATACAGTCTAAATATGCATGCAT
>NC_020497.1:1268433-1271438 GCF_000184155.1 Fragaria vesca subsp. vesca
TTTTACAGGAATGATCCATACATTAGTGTAAATTAAACTGAACGGTGAAAATATGAATATAACTGGAAAAATGTGTCAAATAAAGAACTTCACACTACAACTTCGCTCTAGATAGGATATATATATATATATATGGAGGATCTAAAGAGGACCTCATTACTTTAATAAGAATTTGAGGATTTCTACTATTTTATATTAGTAGATGACTTCTTTTAACAATCTCAACCGTTGATCCTCTAGATTCATATGCAAGAAACATGTCTACAAAATTTCAATTAATTCCATAATCATTTGGTCATTTAGATTGATATAAACAATTGTAAGCCGTTAGATAAAATTAAAAACGAATATTGTGCTACTCAAATGGTACGTTAAACGTTTTTCATTTTTGTTAATTTTTTATAGGATTCATATGTGGGTAAGTAACTAGGGAATGAGTGGTTTTAATTGTTAAAATACATGCTAGAACTAAAAACATCTTTACTTTAAGAGTTTAAGGAGGTCCTCTCTAGATCCAAACTATATATATATATATATATATTAATATTAGATTCTTAATTAATTTACTTCTCTAAATTGAGAATTTTGAGAATTAACCATTTGTTTAAGCTTATTAATTGATGATAAGGCCTGCATGCGGCTTCCCCCAAAACGTACACCTCACGAACGAAGATGCAAGTTTTTAAGAGTTCATACCCGGGCGGGTAGAAGAAATTGAGAGAGAAAAGAACTCGAAAAGATAAAACTCAAGTCGGTTAATATATGTAGAGAGTCAGATCGGAGGAGTTAAAAGGTACTAGCTATCTAGTAGTTTATGAATAATCAGCTCGGTTAAGTGTTTTGGTAGCGGGCTTACTGGGGTCGAGTTGAGCGCTGACAAGCTCGAGAAGGAAGGTTTTGCCGGCGAAATCGGTGAGGGTGTCGAGCGGCGCAGTCAAGCTAAGGGTGGAGAGGAGGTTGGCCGCTGTTTCTTGCACCGTAACCACTGCCTTCACTGTAACTGCAGTATTATTGTTGTTGTTGTTTTGATCCAACCCTGCGGTGTATCCAGTCGTCGTCGCTGCCTTTACTTCACCACTGGAGGCACGGATGCGATTATATTTTTTGCTCAAGTGCTGCTTTGTGTGGGCGCGTGCGGGAAGAATATTGTGGAGGAAGGAAGCAGGACTGCTCATCAGAATGGTGGAGCTGCCGGTTTTTGGTGGTAAGAGAGGAGTAGATCTAGCGGAGGTGGGTGGTTTTTGAAGCAGAGGATGCATCATCATGATTGCTTAACCTAGCTAGGCAGCTACAGGGGGCTAGCTAATTGTCTTGCTCCAACTCTGTGATGGCTTCATTCATTTATACATGTGAAATACCGACTAGCCATGCCATGCCAGCAGGTCGTACATATAGATATTAATCATGTTTTACTCGAGGAATATGTTATCCACACATATCTGAAGGAAATTATGTACGTAGCAAGAAAATGAAATATGAGCTGCATGTGAGCAAATAACTTCATAGTGTTATTCGAATAACCTCTAATATGTAAGTATTGACTAGTATTTGATCATCAATCTCGGTCCATTGTTTGATTTGTGGGATTTGATCGTCATCTGGGTTGAAACTCAATGCTTTGTTTATGTGGCTTAAAAGTTTCTTGAATTTTAGGTTTCGGAGAAGAAAAATACACAGTCGTCGTCTTCGAAAGCTAATAAGAGTGAGGTAGACTTAGACGATTAGAACGAAGAAAACAAAGAAATAACAACAATAACAAAAGGTCCAAATCGACAATTTAAGAAAAAAATAAAAACGCGGAGGAGCATGATGAGGTGTAACTAGAACCACCATATATATACATGTCTAACATTAAAAATCAATTCTAACTAGAAAAGTAAACTCAATCTAGATTACAGACCAATTCCTTTTAGAATATGGACTCGGACCAACATCTCTCTCAAGTTGGAGCATATACGTACGTCTCGAATGCCTAATTTTCCAAGCAAGTCATCAAACGACTTGACGAAAACTCCTTTCTCCTTTAGTCAAGACATCTCCTCTAATAACCGGCGAGCACAATGCAATCTACAATGACGGAGAATATTGGCGTTGCCGTCAATATTAAAGCAGCTCGATCCATTTTTTTGAATCAAAGATATTTCATTCCACTCAAATAGGGGTTACATCATTAATCGATCAACTACCTAGCGTACAGAAAGCAAATAAAATTAAATGATTCACGTACATGGTAGCACCCTTAATACACATTTCAACTCAATTAACACCACAATTAAACCTATAATCAAATGACATTATAGGCAATTATGGTAAACAAAAGGGAAACAATACACTACCAGAAGAAAGACTTTAGCCGACGAAAAAAAAAAACCAGGCCGACGAATCAATTTTTTGTCGGCTAAAGTAGACTTTAGCCGACGAAATTTTCCTTCGTCGGCTAAATTATATTTTCGTCGGCCATAGTCAACTTTAGCCGACGAAATTAAAATTTAATCGGCTAAAGAATTTATTTTCATCGGCTAAAGTCTGTGACTTTAGCCGACGACTTTAAACAAATTTCGTCGGCTAAAGTTGACTATAACCGACGAAAATAAATTTCGTCGGTTAAAGTTCTTTATATTCGCAGATCTGGACAGCAGCTCATCTAAGAAAAAAAACGGGAGAAGAAAAAACGGGAGAAAAAGTTTGGGTGTTGTTGAAATCTGTCCATAATTAAGAAGTTGAGCTATATATAGGTACGTACATGTGTATATATGTTGATTTTGAGTTTTATTTGAGTTGATCGATTTTGAGTGTGATTGAATTGATAGATTTTGAGTACGTTTGATGTATATATATATATGTGTGTTGATCGATTTGGTTGATGATTTGATAATATATATGAAGTTGTTGTTAATAAGTAGTAGATATATATATATATATATATGTTAATTAATTATAATATTGTGTTGATGGTATGAAGTTGTTGATGATGTATTTTGTGATGATGTTGATATATATAATAT
>NC_020497.1:1271894-1273655 GCF_000184155.1 Fragaria vesca subsp. vesca
CGGTGCAGCCCTTCCCTAGAGCTGTCAACACTGCTGGTATTGACAAGTACAACAAACTGCTTGCTTTCCAACAGACCCCTGTGTACCCCGGTTGTCAGAAGACCGTTCTTGAAAGTGTGATAGACGTAATGAAGATTAAAGTTGAGACTAAATCGACTGTGAAAGCTGTTAATGATTATCTACAGTACACTGCTTCGATGCTGCCTCACGGTTATCGTCTTCCTACCACTCATCATAAGGTCCGATGTATCCTGAAAGATCTTGGGCTTTCCTACATCAAGATCCATGCATGCAGATATGACTGCGTTCTCTTTTGCGGTAAAGATCCAGAAGGGAATGACCTTGGTGGCCTTGACGCATGTCCGGTATGTCACACTGACAGATATAAGCTGACTCCTGCAGGCAACAGGAAACCTGTAAAGGTACTTCGGTATTTCCCTTTGAGGGATAGGTTGGAGCGGTTGTACATGTCTTCACACACGGCCGAAGCTATGAGATGGCACGCTGATAGGGAATTGCATGACGAAGATACCCTTATACACCCTGCTAACGGGGAGGCTTGGAAGCGTATAGACAGGGAGTTTCCTCATTTTGCGTCAGAGGTCCGGAATGTGAGGCTCGGGCTCTCATCCGACGGGTTCAACCCTTTTGGCAACATGAGTCTTCAATACAGTGTATGGCCGGTGATTTTGGTACCGTACAACCTTCCCCCATGGATGTGCATGAAGAAAGAATACAATATGTTGAGTTTGTTGATTCCGGGGCCCGGTTATCCGGGGAAGTGTCTCGATGTGTATTTGAGACCTTTGATTGAAGAGCTTAAATTTTTGTGGGACGTTGGTCATCCCACTTATGACAAGTACACGCACGAGATGTTCCAGATGCATGTCATGATTGTTGGTACCATCAGTGATTTTCCTGCCCGTGGGATGTTGTCGGGCAACGTTGTTAGGTGATACAAGGCTTGTCCAGAGTGCCTTAGCGATGAGGGGAACAGCAGTCATTGCAACAAGATATGCAAATTGGGTCACCGTACTCTCCTTCCATATGATCACGAATGGCGGCTCGATGCACAAGCATTTGATGGGACTATAGAAAACGGTGTGCCTCCCAGAAGATGGACGGGGGAAGAAATTTTAGCAGTGCTTAATGAGTACGATTTTGGGCAGCTCAGCAATCATCCCAACATTGTGGCGGCAATACCTGAAAGACCCGACAGGTACAAATTCTGGACACATAAGAGCATATTCTGGGAACTCCCATACTGGAGTAAGTTGTTGATCAGGCACTACCTAGATGTGATGCACATAGAAAAGAATGTTTGCGACAGTATGGTGGGCACAGTGCTGAACTTGGAGGGGAAGACGAAAGACGGTCTTAAGGCACGCATTGATCTAAAAAAAATGCAATTAAGAAGACATCTGTGGTTGAAAGAAGGGAAGAAAAAAATGCCACAAGCTCCTTACACCGTGAAGCCTGACCAGAAGAACCTAATTTTCAGGTGGATGAGTTGTGTGAAGTATCCTTCAGGCTATGCAGGAAATATAGCCCTGTGTGTAAACTTCCGGGATAATAAGATGTACGGGTTGAAGAGTCATGACTGCCATATCCTGCTACAACGTCTCTTCCCTGTTTTCATTCGACCGTTCCTTCCCCGTCAAGTGGTGGAGCCTTTAGTAGCGTTGGCAAGATTTTTCCAGAAGTTATGCACACGGGAAGTGAAAAAATCTAACCTCCGGGAAATGCAAGAGGACATCATAA
>NC_020497.1:1273868-1275999 GCF_000184155.1 Fragaria vesca subsp. vesca
GTGCAAGGTGAATGGCGTGCAATTTATATGCGAACAAAGAGACAGCAGAAGGAGAACATAGAATTCTGGGGTCATGGCACATGGTGGGCGGAATGGAGTTGACTATTACGGTGTTCTCCATTCAGTGGTGGAACTCGTTTATGGGCAAGGCATGACAGTGCACCTCTTCAAGTGTAGATGGTTTGATACTAAGCCGCAGAGCATGAAGACCGATCAGTACGGAATATTATCGGTGAACACTGCTACAAGTTCTTACGAAGATGACCCGTTCGTTTTTGCCACATCGGTAAAACAAGTGTTTTATCTTGATGACTTTGCTAAGGGTGACGCGTGGAAAGTAGTCAACCTTGTGCACCCTCGAAACATTTACCGGGCGGCTACACTTGGAGAGGCTGAAGACGAGGAAGAGGATGTTGCGTATCAAGAGCCCAACGCAATAGGTATTCCTAACTCTTCTACCGTTCGCCTTAATAATTTTAAAGCGGGTCATTCGGTGCGAATTCGTGATGAAGAGCCAAGGCTTATTGATGTTGATCCAAATCAAGAAACAGACGAAGACTCTGGCGATGAGGAAAGACATATATTACCAGAAATTAATTCTGACACCGAAAAAGACTCATCGGATGATTCCGATTACGAGCCTTAGTTTTAATTTAGAGGACGTAATCCATTAATTTGTATAACTAAAGACCTTTTCCTTTATAGTTTACATATGTTGAATTCATATTTCAGTTATTTTATATAAATTTTGGTGATACATGATGAACAGGAAGTTAGTATGGTTTACTAATATCGTCTGTTTTTTTTAATGTATTTTTTTCCTTAAGCCGACGAAATACACCATAATTTGTCGGCTAAAACCATCTTAGCCGACGAATACCGACGAATTAAAGTGTATTTCGTCGGCTAAAGCCATCTTAACTATATTTCGTCGGCTAAAACCATCTTAGCCGACGAATTATAGTGTATTTCGTCGGCTAAAACCATCTTAGCCGACGAATTATAGTGTATTTCGTCGGCTAATAAAGTTTTAGCCGACGAATAACCTAATATTTCGTCGGCTTTAGTTATTTTTTAATTTTTTAATTACATACTATAGCCGACGAATAAGTTAGGGTATTCGTCGGCTAAACCCTAAAATTTTTCTATTACCTACTATAGCCCTATCTTCGGTTGTTATTTTTCGTAAAATTTTTAGACGACTTCTTGCGTCTCATCGGTTTGAAACTATTTTTAGTTGGAGGTCCGGCCAAAATACGTAATTTAGACGGTCGAACGACCTTTTCTGTGCGTTTAGGGGTTTGACTTACGAGATTAACCGTCCGGATCAAGCCCTTATTCTTGTCGGATCAAGTTGAATTTTTTCCCATACATGTATTTTGTCACGATGGGAAAATCTGACGGTCGGATTTATTTTTCTCAAGTTTGATCATCACAATCACAACATGCATACTAATGTTGTATAACTTGTTTACCAACTGTTATGTAAATGTTGCGTTTCAAAAACAAACTATACGTAAAACCTTCAAACGCCAAAAAGTCATCGAATAAGATATGACGAGAATGTTGAAATACATCCACGGTTGAAAAATCACACTATTCCGGTAAATATTCGGTGCCGATAGTTGCGGTCAATGCAATTTTTCATTCTTTCCCCCTATACTGCCTTATATTCGGTGGTTATTTTGCGTAAAATTTTTATACAATTTTTTGCATGTCATCGATTTAAAACTATTTTCAGTTGGAGGTCCGGCCAAAATACGTAATTTAGACGGTCGAACGACCTTTTCCGTGCGTTTAGGGGTTTGACTTATGAGATTGACCGTCCGGATCGAGCCCTTATTCTTGTCGGATCAAGTTGAATTTTTTCCCATACATGTATTTTATCATGATGGTCAGATCTGACGGTCGGATTTATTTTTTTCAAGTTTGATCATCACAATCACAATTTGCCAAATGTATAAAAATACTTTTAGCCGACGAATTTCAAAGGTTAGCCGATGAATTTCAAATTTTTAGCCGACGAATTTATAAAGTTTAGCCGACGAATTTCAAATTTTTAGCCGACGAATTTAGAAGGTTTAGCCGACGAATTGATGTATAGCCGACGAAATTCGTAACTTTAGCCGAC
>NC_020497.1:1277157-1281122 GCF_000184155.1 Fragaria vesca subsp. vesca
GAGGCTAGTGACGAGGTGATGAGTGCTATAGTGAGGGAGACATGGCCGGACACGCAGGAGGAAGAGATGTCCGAAGCCATGTCCCGGATCGACACTTCGGATCCGACGATTGGGGCGAGGATCATGGGCACAGCCTTCCCACCGAGAGCAAACAACTTCTACTGCCGGGGTCTAGGAAAGAAAGGCGAGGGGGTCCTAAAGACCACTCCAGGATTTCAACGAAAGGCAGCCTCGACCAGCAGCAGGACCACGTCCACGTCCACGACCACCAGGACGACTCAGCTAGAGTATGAAGTTCAGAGACTACGAGAACAGCAAGCTGCTCAGGCTGCCTATAATGCCTCGCAGGCAGCCTATAATGCCGCGCAGGCAGCCTATGTTGCCGAGATACATGCCATCCAGTAGGCCCAGCAGCGGCAGATGTTCCAGTACATGCAGGACTTTACAGCTGCCTAGCTTCAGGGACTTCCGGCTCCGCCCATGCCTACGGCTATACCGCTACCCCAGCCGCCACAACCTCCGCAGCAGCCCCCAGAAGCGGATATTAATTTAGACGATTTAGATTTTGTGTAGTTGATGAATTATATAGTTTTATGTGCTTGTTGTTGGTTATATGGAATTGTTTTGGTGTATTTTGCAGCTTGCTTGGAATGGTAATTCAGAAATTTCGGGGTTTTTTTTTTTTACTTGGAATGGACTTATAGCCAACGAAAAACGCCTTAATTCGTCGGCTAAAGTTTTTTGAAAAAAAAAAAAAAAGTTTTAAGCCGACGAAATACGCTTTAATTCATCGGCTAAATCCCTATAAAGCCGACGAAATAGACTATATTTCGTTGGCTTTAGTTATTTTTTATTTTTAATTACAAACTTTAGCCGACGAATATTTTAAATTCTTCGTCGGCTAAAGTCGGAGAAATAACCGACGACATGTTTTTCGTCGGCTAAACTCTAGACTATAGCCGACGAATACCTTAAATTTTTTTCGTCGGCTAAAGTTTGGACTATAATCGACGACATTTTTTCGTTGTCTAAAGTCTGGACTATAGCCGACGACATTTTTTTCGTCGGCTAAACTTTGGACTATAGCCGACGACTTCTACACGTGTCGTCGGCTAAAGTCACCACAGACGACCTTTTCCCGACGAAATCTTAGCCAACGAAAGGTCGTCGGCTAAGCTCTTAGCCGACGAATTAAGTTGACAGGCCGACGAAAATTTTTCGTCGGCTAAAGTGCTTGTCCTGGTAGTGATAAAAAGACCTATAAGCTATGGGAACATAGTTTACAGGCAATTATTCGGGAAAATTAGAGCACATCTTTGCCCTTCAGACTAGGGCTAGGGAGTAGGGGGTGCAGGCAGAGAAACAAAATTGAGCGATGGATGCACCTTAAATTGCTTTCTAGAACGCTGCTTTTTCTTCTTGCTTCAATCTTCCTCTAATAAGTCACTGAACCAACAACCAGAACCTCTACTAATTCACCAAAATGAAGAGGAAAATTCTCGAATTCTGTCCTAACAAACTTAGCCATCGGGCTGCTAAAGAAGACTTGGATTTAAATGGAGAGCTCAACTCCAGCCCAGCCATCCCTTCAGGCCCATAAATCTCAAGCCCAATAAACTCTGGTCCAACCCGATTTGTAACGGTCAACCCTAGTTTGAAATTAGGGTTTCCCGTTGAAAAAACGGGACCAGATTCCCTTGCCATTTTCGCCGCCGCCATGTTGTCCAACCTTACCGGCGCAGCCTTCCCAAGCTCTGCAACTTCTCTCCCAGGCTGGGCAACCTCCGACACCTTCTCATACATCCTACCGTGGGATCAAATATGTTCAACTCTACCAAAGGCAGGGCCGACGTTTCAGCAATCTCTAATCACTTATCACAAGCTCCACCCCATGGCCAAAGAAGCCACATGCCCCACATATGCCATGACATTTTTCAAAGCTAAGCTCTAGCTCCACCCTCACGACAGGTTAGAACTCAAACATCTGACGCTTCCAAATTCAGCAACGAACATCATGTATGAGCAGGATCTTTTGGATTGGCTCCTTGCGCATTAGGGCTCCTAAATCCGCCCTAACAAGTTGTCCCAATGCATTCCCAAATCGAGTTAGGGCCTTCGGGCTATACATTACAATGTGCAAACCTTTCACAGCCACCCAACCTTTCAAGTAATGCAGCGCCTCTGCCGCCTCAATGAGATCCTCCACATCATCATAATCTGCTAAGAGTAACATGGCATTCTTGAAATATCATGGCCTTCCATTGAGAATATGGTCTTTCCCCTTTCGATCCTTAAATTAGAAGATGAAAACTCCATCCTCTTCATGTCGAATCAGCACGGGCTCATTCATTCCTCAGTCGTTGGAGATGGTCGCTGCAAACGATGGTATCACCACATCCTTGTTGGACATCAGGCGACCACACTAATAGAAGAATGAGTCATAAATGACATCTTCTCCTCCAACAAGCCTCACCACGGCCACATCTGATATTGCAGAGGCCTCCACTGTCACCGCCGCCATCTCGTTGTATTGCTCGATCAATTGTTCGGCTAGAGAAACCCTAAGAAAGCAAAGTCGACTATGCCAAGTGTAAGTCATCTCAGGCACACTACTGGAAAAAAGCACTTAGGCCTAAGTGACAAATATATATATTTTGTCTTCTAAGTACTTAGGAGACGGAACGTCCGTCGGTTAAGATCTGTCGCCTAAGTGTGGTGAGGTAGACACTTAGGCGACGAAACGTAAAATTCCGTCGCCTAAGTGGTTCTTAGGAGACGGAATATTTTCATCTCCTAACCACTTAGGCAACGGATTTTATTTATAAAAAAAAAATTACCTACTTAGAAGACGAAATAGTTGAATTCCGTAGCTAAAGGCTGAAAAAAAAATTTAAAAAAAAAAGCGCCACTGCAGGTTTTTTATCTGCTCACTCCGACCGCCCCAAATACCACCACCGCAGGTTTCAGAAGTCACAACTAAATGTCTTGAACTTCTTCTCATCCTACATATAAGTAGTAAAAACTTGCATTTATAAACTGCATATGGAAAAAATAAAATTTACTGCCCCCCCAATAAACTTCTACTGGGATCAGTAAACTTGCAAAAAATAACTCCCTTTCAATTTCAGGGGCACAACACACAACAGATACCAATTCTTACCTTAATAAACAACTTTATTAGCCCCTAGTGAACCCAGTAGAAGTTTACTGGGGGGGGCAGTAAACTTCTACTGGGAGTCAGTAAAATTCAATACAGTATCTCTGTTTTAATTTCATGCCAATTATACACAACAGATACCCATTCTTAGCCTAATAAACAAATTCATTGCCTCCTAGTAAACCCAGTGGAAGTTTACTGCCCCCCAGTAAACTTCAATACAATATCTCCCTTTCAATTTCATACCAACAATCTGCCCCAAATATACCATCACCACCACCACCACCGTACCAAATAATCACCATGCCACCACCATCATACCAATCACATCCTAACCAAAATTAAAATCAAAATCAAATTTAAAAAAAAAGCACATAAATCTATCACCAAAGCTAATTAAACCAGAAAAATTGAAGAACTGAGGCTTGGTGGGTCGACGGGAAAGCTTGGTAGAGAGAGAGAAAAGTGGCGACAGCGGCATCTGTGGTGACCCAAATCTGAGGCTTGGTGCAAAAGAAGGGGACGGATGAGTCGGGTCGGGTCGAGAGGGGGAGGTTGTTGGCTCCGAGGAAGGTACCGAGGTGGCCGGGTGATGTTGAAGAGGGTCTTGACGGCGTTGAGAGTGGTGGCGTTTGTGGGGACGAAGTCGATGAGCGCGTGACAGTTGGAGGTGGCGTTGGTGGGGGTGGTGCAGTTGAAGGTGGCGGCGGAGGAAGGAGCGATGAGAATGGAGAGAGAGGCCGACATGAGAGAGAGAGAGAGAGAGAGAGAGAGAGAGAGAGCTCGTAGGGGAAAGGTACGGGTTTCC
>NC_020497.1:1281142-1294662 GCF_000184155.1 Fragaria vesca subsp. vesca
TTTTTTTTAAATTATTCCGTCTCCTAAGTAAACATTTTCGTCTCCTAAGTTGTACTTAGGCTACGAAATGTAGTTCCGTCTTCTAAGTGATTCATATAAATTTTGTAATTTTTATTTTTTCAAAATGTCGTCGTCTAAGTGAAAATATTCCTTCTCCTAAGTAGTACTTAAGCGACGGAATGAAATTCCGTCTCCTAAGTCGTTCTTAGGAGACGAAATCGAAATATTTCATCGCCTAAGTAGAAAATTTCGTCGCTTAAGTACCACTTAGAAGACGGAATTTTGTAATTCCGTCGTCTAAGTGCTATTTTCCAGTAGTGGCACTTACAACAGCTCAATCCATTTGGTAGGCCGGAATGCTACCCTAAATGATTAATCAATCATTGCTCAGATTATTATAGAGAGACGTTCCATTTTATATGCATTATTATTATTTTTTTTCTTATCATGATTCTATGTACTGATCGTTAAATAATTAATATATGTACGTGCGCTTTTTTTTTTCTTTGAAATAAAATTCATTAGTGAGTGAGCCGCTTTGGTTGATCTTTTGTCTAAAAAAAAATTAATATATGTATGTATATAGATATACCTGATACACGAGGATGTATTTATTATTATTATTATTTTATTTTTTATTTTTTTTGGCATAAGAGGATGTTTATTAAGAGTTATTTTATTCACACATATCTAATTTCTAGATACACACCTCTTGATATTTTTTTTTTCGCCATTTTTCCCTATATAGTACTTCCTATTATACCCTCATCTTTTTCCTTCCAAAAAAATACTCTCATCTCTTGCTCTTGTTTTTTCCTCTCACTAAACGGAGCTGGTCTCTCTCTCTCTCTCTCTTCAATTTCTTCTCCTTTCTTGTAAATAAAGATCATAACATGACTTGGTTTGTGATCTTATAAATTGATCATGAAGAAATAGTGAGAATGCATTGTGCGTTGAGAGAGAGATTAAAATAGGTCAATGTGCTCATTAAATTTATCAATAGTTGTGAAGATGATCATATGAAGAATCTACATTTGGTCTAATTCAGGAGGAATTTTCAATCAAAATATTCTGATATGTCGACAGAAGTGGGTTTTGCTAAGTTATTATTTTTGTGGATGGATAAGAATAAACAACATGAGATTTGACGATTAGGTTTGCACGTTTTGGTGAATGAAGAAGGAGAAGACTGTTTTTTTGTTCTATTGTTCTTTTGGAAGAAGAGAGGATATAGAAAGAATTTAAATTTTATAAAAACATGTGAATTATATTAAGTAAACAGGAGTGTGTGAATAAAATTTCTCGTTTATTAAATAGACAAGTTGATGGATAAAAATTGGTATTGTCTGAACTATGAGAGCTGGAAGAATGATTATGATCGAGTATCGAAATCGATATGGAGATCCATCAAGTCATATAATCTGGCATCATATCTCTTCGATCTGGTCTCTTATCAAATTTCGAGTTTTGTTTCTTCCGTTGGGAATCAATCAACCTGCAGCTGCAGGCTGGCCAACTAAATTAGGGAAAATGTACGTGCATGTTTTCCATGTGATATGTCAAGTCGAGGACTAGCTACAGGCTGGCCAACTAAATTAGGGAAAATGTACGTGTTTTCCATGTGATATGTCAAGTCGAGGACTAGCTAGTTGGAAACTACGTAACGTACTGAATCACTCCACCCATAATGCTACATGATATTGATATATGCGGGATCATGCAATCTCAACCAATGATGGATACTGCACTCCCTAGCTAACTGCAACCACTCGATCTCATGTTAAAAAACAAAAACTACAACCACTCTAGCCAAATACTTCTGAAGTGTGTATATCTAATTATGTATACCTTTAAGTGAAAAAGTAAGATCAAACATTATAAACGATCCCGTGGTTTGGATCATGGCGATGCTTATCCCTGCAGTTTTAAAAATATAAATTAATTTAGTCTTTGTATTTAATAAATCAACTGATCTTAGTCTAATTATAACATTTTCGTCTAGATCTGATGGAGGTGATGGTGATCGACCATGTACTCGATCTGATTCGGTATGAAATTGGGTTGCTGGATGATCCCACCGGCTAATTCAGATAACGACGACAAAGTGATAGTGAAGCGACGTAACACATTGAACGCTGAGGTACAATCTAGGCAGCGATGGAGGTTCACGACCGTGCGCTGCTCTCTTCCTACTATTGTGGGCTTTTGGGCCTGCCTACTGCTATTGGGTTTTCTATGGTGGGGTTTACTTTTTGTTTGGTTTTTTTATTAATTACTTATTAGTAGGTCAGCAAGTGTTGGTTTTTTGACTGGAAAAAGTCTCTACCACTATTTAGTAGGACGATGTGGGCTATGTCCTGGTCGATGCACTCAGCATGCCATGTCTACTCTAATGAAGCGGCGAGTTCCTTGTTTTGTCAAATGGTCGTTGCTTCTTAGTGGTAGGATGAAATTAATTTAGTGCCACTGGTAGTACTTTCTAATAGCAACATAGTAGGAAAACTGATAAACATAGTAACTTATGACTCTGCATGAACATTGTATTTTCGGTATGTCGTCAAAATTGTAAATCAAATGTAGTAGCCAATGATGCACTTCTTGCTAAATAGTGCTTCTTAGAATGCATAGGATTAGAAACTTTTGATATTATTTCTGGAGGTTTATGTCCCCCCGTCCCCCCCCCCCCCCTCCTCTCTCTTTTATTTATTTTACGGTTTGTTTAATGGTTAAGACTTGAGGGTGGCCGGTTTAGCCCCTATTAAAAAAAAAAAAATATATCATTTTCGTTTAACATGGTTAGCTGTAGTGAGACCCTCATGTGCGCATGTCTTTTGTATTAACCCACGTTTCAAGTGCATCTTTTTCACCATCTTCTCAAAGGATCAACTGAGTATTGAAAATTTAGGGCTCCTCATGAACTGGAATATGCATCAATGACTTATTGGCCAATCATGTTGTAGGTAAAAATATTTCTGTCCCGGCCCTTGAGGGCATGTGACTGGCACACGAGAGTCGTCCTCACTAACGGTGTTAGAAAGTGTTAGTATATATTTATGTTGGCATTCCTATACAAAATACTAGGATGTCTTACATGTACATGATTTATGTGTTTCCTAGTTGGATATGATAATTTCTATCACTAATTTCGATTTAGTTGGATTAGAATTATCTTATATAACTAGCCTGCTACGTTGGAAATAAGTCTTAATTTGATTAGGACTTGTATGTGTGGGAAAATAAGGAAACCAATTGTGATTAGGTTTTATGTGCTTGAATATCTTATTGAATTTCCCTATTAATTCTAATTTGATTAGTATTAATGTTGGATTTAAATTCTCTATATTTTGTTATGCTAATGAGTAAGGAAAGAAGTTCTAATGTGATTAGAAATTCTTTCATTTACTATCAGATTGTGATATCAAGATTTATATTTATCTTGTGTATTCTTTTGACATGATATCGCATTGAAGAGAGCAAAATCAAAGTGATAAAGAATTTGTTAAGGATTGAAAAAAGATTGAAGATTCACGGATCTGATTTCAATCAAGATAATTCACTATACATAACATTCATGATTTTCTAATTATAATCTATGTGCTTACAAGATGCATTAAATGAGTTTCTCAAATAAAAGATATCTTTGTCTATATTTGATTTGTTTTAAACTCTGATGCATTTGTTTTGGAAAATATCTTATCTGCCTAAAATGACTTTGGTTAAATTCAAAAATTGTGTTTTCCCAAATTATAGCAGATTAGTTGATTGATATATTTTTCATATCAAAACAAAATGATAGTTGACATATTACTGTGATTCTCTTAAACAAATTAATATGTGTTGATGTGCATTAACTAAGGGGGAGAAGTCTCTTCTCTATAAATAGTTTTTTGAGAAACTGAAAAGGCAGAGATTTGGAGAATAGAAAAAGCTATGATACATTGCTTTTGAGTTGATATTGTGTTCATGCTATTTTTCTCATCTCTCATATTTGTTTGATATAATATTCATTATTCATTTGCATAAGTGATTGAGATCAGTGAAGTTGGAAAGAAAAGAAGGCGTGTTCAATTCCTTCTTGTGTGCAACTCAGATTCAGGGAGAGTTAGAATAGGGTTATCAGTTGTAAGGTCAAGTTAGTTTGGAATACTAGTAAAGTGATTGTGTTGAATATCACTACTTGATAGATCCGTAATCATTCTTACTCTATAGTGGATTTGATTTAGTGTGGGCTACTTTAAAAGTCTCGCAATGACGTTTCCTCGAGGGAGGTTTATATTGTTGTTAACAAACCTTGTATTCTCGTGTCTGTTGCTTTTAATTTGATAAAGGATTGAATTTACATATTCAATCCTTCCATATTTTGTTCCATTCTATATTTACAGAAAGAATATTATAGTCGGACCATGATGAGTTGATATATAAAACACGAGAATCAAAATTGGATATTTTTAAATCACATGCAAACATAGCTTTGACCGCAAACCATATGTATCATTTATCACGTTTGCCCAAAATTAAAGTTCAATGGAGGTTCTCTATATATAGTTCAAAATTTTATTATTGAACATTTCGAGAGCTAGCGTATTCCATCCAACCCGGTGAATGGTAAACAACACACCTTGGACAACGTGATAGATAGTGTTACCAATCAAATGTTAGTCATATTCTAAACCAAAACGGAAGTAAATCACATGTGCCCAAAATCCCAGTACCAAACCTATATATGCCACCAACAAGATTTTGACAATGAATATGCCCTGCCCTTATGTAGAAGGGGATTGAGCACGGCTGGTCTGGTCGCTGCTCTCTTTTTTGTTGGCAAGAAAACTCTTCAATATCTATTTCTGTGTTGATTTAGATGATGAGTTTTCTTGTTTTATTTGCTGTTTGTAAGCCGTTTAGGCACTGGGACTTTTCCCTCAATGAATATATTTCATTTCCAAAAAAAGATTTTGACAATGTCCATGGACTTAACATGTGCTAATCCTATTAAGTTAATCATTTTGTACGTAGTTATTTTTCTTAACAAGATAAATATATAATGTATTTCACTGAAGTTTTCGTTTGAATTTTTATTGCTGTCTATTGTTGACGACGAAGCTTGTTGGATCGGTGCAGTCGTGCAGATTGATGGTATTGATGGTATCGTGGCCAGTGACGTAGTCAAAATTATAACTTAGAATGGTCAAAATTCATATATTAAGAAAGTAAAATTTGCGGTCATTCGTTACAAAAGGACACAATTTCTTTTCCTAAAAATACAATAACACAAGCTTTGTACAATTTTCTTGTCCTATACAAATTAGTAGGAAAAAAAAATTGTTGTCGGGAATCTGTATGTAGAAGTATTGTATGTTTTATACTAATATTAATGTTGAAAGACCATTAAATCATTTTGAATAAATTTTGAGAATAGCTGTGATCCTTGAAGCACATATCAGTAAAGTAATGTCACACCCCGACCTGGATGTTTTTTTTTCTTGAGTGAAAGGTATGACTGGAAATTAAAAATAAAATAAGAAATACAAACCAAGGATAATTTTGAGACTTTCAGAAAAATATGCAACTGAGCTGAAACTTTAGAAAATCATAACTAATTCTAGAAAACTTATTTTCAAGAGATTCCAGTTCTAAAACGATCATTAAAGTCTCTACTCTAACTTTCATGAAGACATCAAGTTTAAACAACTAACCAATTTGTACAGTTTTTAGAAAGAAGGTAACTGGTTAAAAATCTCAAAAAATACAAATCTGCATAATTTCTTGATGCAGACCTTAAATTTTGAAAAATCATAACTTAATCTACAAAAATCGTTTTCAAGTGATTCAAAATCTGGAATGAACCTTAAGATGTGTGTACTACAAATATTATAAAGAAACCAACTTCAAATTCCAAACAGAACTGTATGGTTTTCAAACAAAAGCTAACTGATACAGAATTTGAAGAACACTGTTTCAGATTTGCAGGTTCTATTCCTACTTTGAGTTTAACCTATGAACTCTAAATAAACAAGCTAGAAATTAAAGAACCATTTCGAAGAACTTGGAATATCAAGTAAAGGGCATAGCCAATTCACTAAAGATGTCATAGATTACAATATAAACTTCATTATTCCAATTGAAATTAAAATATAAACTTCAAAGGCTAAACAACATGCTGCAGCCTTTGTTCTTATTCTAAACAGAAATTTAAAAGGACAAGCCACACACTTTCTTCACATCATGCACAAAGCGCTTCAAGAGAGAAATCTAAAGTTCATGTTCAACACCTGCACAATATTCTTAGGGGTGAGCGACGCTCAGTAGAAGGTTAGTCCTCTTTAAACAACAAATGGCAACCATAACAATGCATGAATGCAATTATCCCTTCAATAATAAATCCCCCTCCCCTTTCACCCAAACTATAATTCCCTTTTTGCTAGTCCTCTTGCTTAATCTTGATCACCAAAATCGTACAGTCATATTAGCCCACCTGATACTTGGTCCCTACAAATTAAGCTCAACTACATAAAAACATTATCCCAAAAATTCCATTCCTAATTTCACCAAACTCCTGCCTCAATTTTTATATTCATGAACATGTTGATTAACTAAGAACATATCACAAATAACACCTAATCAATAATTCCACAATCAAGTTTCATAAACAAAATCATATATAGCAAAACATCAGCCACAAACACAACAATTACACAGAGCTTCAAAACAACAAACAACAAACAAAACACATATAGAAAACCAGCAAACAAAACACAATAAATTAAATAGAGGTTCCTGAGATCCCCTTACCTCAATTCAGAGCTATGCTTTTCAGATTCCTCTTTAATCTCAAAATTCCTTCTCTCACCCTTTTTCTTTTCCTAAACCTCAGAGATAATAAACTCAATGAATAAAAAGAGGACCAAACTTGGGTATTTATAAGAGCATGCAAGCAGGTTAGAATTGAATTTGGGATAGAATGAACTCATATGCCAGCTCAATCAAAATCGCCACCTCTTCCTTCTGGTAACTGACTCTCCAAGTTTTCTTCTATAAGAATGACAGCTCCAACTTCTAAGATTATCATTGTAGTGGTTTTGATCTTCTAATCTAGGTGGAGTGGTGCTTGCAAGGAGGAACATAATGGAGGAGGATGGAGGAGGATGACCATGGAGAGAGCAGAGGCCGAACACAAAGATACCAGATGAACGATGGAGTTGAACACACTCCCTTTGTCGTTAAATGACAACCAACAGAGGTATAAGTTAACTGGTATTGGGCTTTTTTTTTTCTTTAAACTGGGCTTGGGTCAAATAACACAACTAATGGGCTAATCTAAATATTGAGATAATTTAATCACATTCTAACATATGTATACATGACGTTTTGGTAAAACTTGTATATATATATATATATATATATATGTATTATCAGGTCCAAATATCTTTATTTATTCAAAAGGTACAGATTTTCTTAATTGACCCACTTTTAGATCATATTTTTTCATCTTAACCATTCATATTGTAAATATATATGAGTAGATCATCTCTACAAATTTTCAGCCAAATTGATAATCGTTATAGTATTGAAACTATATGATTACAATGAACGAACCAAATCTGTTCAACATGAACCGTTCATGTAATTCACAATTTTGAATACCTTAATGATCATCAATTTGGCTAAAATTTTGTATAGATGATCTACTCATATATACCTAAAAGATGAATGGTTGAGATGGGAAAATATGATTTAAAAGTATGTCAATTAAGGAAATCCGTATATTTTAAATAAATAAGGAGGTCCGTATCTAAAAAGGCATGTATATAATATATATATATACACACACATTTGAAAATATACACACCCAAATACCTAATGTATTTATGGATTTAAATTTATACTAAGTAAAAATAAATAATATTCACTATATATATATATTTTTTATTTATTTATTTAAAAAACAGGTCGTCACAGGTAAGAATTTGTATTAATTGAATCAATTAATCATATATTAACAGCATAGATTTCTATATCATTCCATTAATATTCATGGATATTTAAGCCTATTTAAGTTTTTTCTCAAAATTAAGAAGGGTCATTTATGTTTGGGAAAATGGTCATTTAGTCAAATTCAGGGATTCAAAAGCCCACTTGAATGAGAATCTTATTCCCATGCCCATTCCAATCTTAGGATAAAGACGAATTTAACCTCATTACTAAAAAACAAAAACTTAGCAAAATCTCATTCTCAATTCACTCTGATCAGAAACCCCTCTCTCTCTCTCTCGTCTCTCTCTCTACTCTCTCTCTCTCTCTCTCTCTCTCTCTCTCTCTCTCTCTCTCTCTCTCTCTCTCTCTCTCTCTCTCTCTCTCTCTCTCTCTCGACCTAGATCGACATGAGGACTGGACTCACCCCATATGCGACGTCCGTCAACCTCCTTCATGCCGGCGTAGTCGTCGTCCAAAGCATCGGAGCTCTTGCCATGGACTGAGATTGGCGACAATGGTGGAGATCAGTGGCTATGGCTTTCTGTGGAGTGGGAATGGTGGTCGGTGGAGTCGTACGGGCGAGGGTTGTAGAAGGGGAGGTGCTCCTTAGCGACGAGGCCGACGAAGATGGAGTCGGGAGGGAAGGTGGAGGCGGCGCCGGGGAGAGGAGGCTTGGTGTTGGTGGATTTGGAGCGGAGGAGCTCGGTGAGCCACTTGGAGGCGACACCGTCGTCGTTGGTGAGGACGGTCATGATGCACTTGGAGTCCATGTGGACGGTGAAGAGGTCGAGGACGTTGGCGGGGTAGGTGCGGATGACCTCCGGCTGATCGATCTCCTCGATTGAAATGTCGAGCACCATTTTTGGGTCTGTGAGAGAAAAGCTTGATTTTGAAGAGAGAGAAGAGAGAGGAGACGAGAGATTACAGTAGTATTAGTGTGGGTGTGGGAATGGCGTGAACTCTTGTTATGAAATCCCTCAAAACTGGGCAGGTGCATGGCTTTAACTAGTTTTTCTCTCTATTTTGATGAGATGAGAGTTTGAGAAAAGAGGAAGGGTGAATAGGAAAAAGGATGGTGGAATATTGAATGTTGACGATGTTTATTGGTCCAGTTGCTTTGTTTTCTAAGTCCTTTTGAACTTAAAAATGTATGTTTAAAATGATTATTGGGTGGCAGTAACTGAAATACTGGGGTTAGTAACTCAATTCCAACGACCAGTTGCCAGAGTAGTTCAGTTACGGGGGTTAGTAATTTATTATTAGAGTCAATATCATGTTTATTGGGGGTCAGTAACTGATTATTGAGGGTCAGTAACCAAGTTATTAAGGGTTGGTAATCTGATTATTGGGGTCAGTAATTCGATTATATTATTATATTTCTTCTTTTGTGGTATTATTAAGGTGAAATGAGTTGATTATTGGGGGTCAGTAACTGATTATTTGGGGTCAGTAATTAATTATTAGGGGTCAGTAACTTATTATAATAACCGATTATTTGGGGTCAGTAATCAGTAACTTATTATTGGGGGTCAGTAACCAAGTTATTAGGAGTCAGTAACTGAGTTACTGGTGACCGAAATCAGGCGACCGGAAAAAATCCGAGTTACTGGGGGTCAGTAACTGAATTACCGGTGATCGGAATCCAGCTACCGGAATCTGGCAACCTGCAATCAGAGTCTCGTTAAGGGTGATTGGACTTCGGTGAGGTTCCAACGAAGTATTCTCTCTCTATACATGTTGAAGTGGTGAGGGTAAACTTGTCTTAAAAATATACAAAAATTATTTTTTTTATTATGTCATTAATAAAGATTTGTGCAATTGGGCATAAAAAAAGTTATCTTATATTGGAATGGGCTCATAAAAAAGATTGTCATTAGAATGGGGAATGAATGGTTTAAATTAGTATTAAATAAGCATTTTCCCTTTATGTTTCATTCTATTAATAGTGAATAGTAATTAAGGGTAATTAAAACATTTATTAAATTTGAGAGGGATCAATTGACTTCCCTCGCTCTATGCTAGCTACGCCCCTGATCGTGGCTATTGTCATGTGTGGTGAGGGCCATGGTGAATCTGACTTGTTTCAGATGGCGCGATGTGGATGAAGGATTCAAACATGCTTCAGGAAATAGTGACAACGGCGTGTGCTCAACGGTGGTTTTTTTTTTTCCAAGCGGGGCTGAAGGCAGAAGGTGTGGTGGATGTAGGCATGGTTCTCCCTTGTTCAGGGTTTGGGCTGGGTCATTTTGGAGCTGCATGGGCCTAAATTTGGGCTAGGGTTTCATGGCTTAGCTTATTTTCTAAGTATGTAGCTCGTCTATTTACAATATTTCCTTTTTTAGGAGCCTAAGCACTTTGTGTGTGTGCCTAATTGTTGTGGTTTGTTCCATGGTTTAATTAAGTTCATTATTTTCTTTTTTGTGTCGAAATAAATGAGCGGAATTTGTAATGAATGGTACTAGCATGTCAAGTCTTTAACTTACCCAAACATTTAGCAAGGGAAGACATGTATCCGCGTCATTCTGACTTCTGATCAATGAAATTGGCCGTAAGGGCCCTTCCATCAAAAAAAAATATATAACTTATTAATACTCCAACTATTCCTCTTCCATGTTTACGTATTCATAATTCCATTAGATAAAATCATAATACTATCTTTCTTGCCCTACCCATAATCCCTTTTCCCAATTTCCTCTCTTGTTTTTCCAATCTGAACTTCAATCTATATAATTGTCACCCTTTATTCTCAATCTACAAGAACCCATCTTGTTTTCTTTTTTGGAGCAGCAAATTGAGAAGAATACCTTTTGATTTTCAGATGTTCATTGTATTCTTCTTCAACTCTTCTCTTAAGCATCGTTAGACGTCATTCGTTGGCTTATATTCCTGCTGAATGATTGGGAACCCAGTGATCTTAATGTGAATCTGAAATTGGGATTTCTAAGGGAATTTGGTGAAGATCAATTTAGGTTTATTTGCAGATTTTATACGATTTATTGATATCCCTAATCTCTCTTTTCCTTTCTTTGTTAATTGGGTTTGTGATTATTTGGTGATGTTTGTCGTTGAAAAGAGGATAAATTAAAAATTGGAAATTTATTTAATGCGACGAAGTGTAGCTCTGCACGAACGGCTGGTCAGGGCTATCTGACTAGGGCCAGTAAAACGATGACATCTGTCTATTTCAAGCTACAATTTTTTTTAATTTTTACAAAGTTAATGGAACAG
Source organism: Fragaria vesca subsp. vesca (assembly GCF_000184155.1). NCBI lineage: Eukaryota > Viridiplantae > Streptophyta > Magnoliopsida > Rosales > Rosaceae > Fragaria > Fragaria vesca. Next base: position 1,292,342 of record NC_020497.1, read on the forward strand.
ACTTATTTTCAGCTTCAAACACTTAGAGGTAAAGAGAATTAGAGAGAGAGAGAGAGAGAGAGAGAGAGAGAGAGGACAAAAGCGTTTGTTGGATCAGATTAGTTTTAGCAGAGAGATTCTTGGGTCGAGTTCTTCATCGGTCAGTTTGGGATTGCAGATCGAAAAACTGGGGAGGTTTCATTAAACGGAATTGGGAGAGAAGCAGGCGTTGATTCGGTATAAAAGGGTCGTTATCGTCGTCATTTGGGGCATATAGTCAGCAGCGGTAGAGGAGGGTGAGAAACATTGGGTGGTTTTACAATGGCAGAATTCGAGTATTGTTCTTTCTATGGTTCGAATCTATACGTAACAATGTATAGTATCCTTAGAAAATGGCATAAATCACAATCCAAAGGGTGGATTGTGCAGTTTTTGGTCTCTCCCAAGGGAAGGAGACGTACGGCAATGCATCCTCAAGGAAGAATGCGAAGTGTTTTTGGTCAAGTCTTATAATCATAGCGGATTTTCAATCATCAATTGTTCAACTAAGCTCATCCAAGCTCAGTGTGATGTCTTAGAATTGTCTGAAATTAAAGAGATAATGGTATCAAGTGTGCCTCACACTACCGACCCTCCACAAACATGTCTGGTCATACTGAATTTGAGTTACCGAAAGCTTTTAATTTTGGATCCCCCTACACTATTTGAACATTGTTTCTTTTCATAAGATGTTAAAGACTTCAAATACCACATCATTGATGAGGAATCACATCACTTTTGGCTAAGTCAAAGGCCTACACGCTATCTGCAAGCTTCGGAAGCTTTGCACATGCCAAACTGTGAAACCAGAAAAACTGTTTTTCTAGACAGTCAACTTCGTACGAGCTTTATGTTGAGCTCCAGATGAACTAGTACGCATGTTTTATATGATTAGAAAGCTCTCTGAGTCTAGTTTCTAGATCATCTTGTGGTTTGTTCATATCTATTTTAACAAAGAAATTATGACTGTTTTAGTGCACTAAGGTTAGGATGCACGGGAAAATTTTGCACTCTCGGGATTGTAGTGTGTTTTCAATCCTTCTAAATGGGTCTAGTGGAACTATTTCCTTATATATCTACTCTCTTTTAGTAGTTATGTCTCGCGGAGACATTGAATGCCTCGCAGTTAGTGGAACTACTCATATGATTCTAAGGTACCGGCAACTAATTTTGGATTTAGTGCCTGTAAATCTTTTGTGACTACGATTATTGGATCATCACCAGTCATTCATGGACGCGGTTAAATTGATTTTTGCTGCCTCATGACACTATGATCAATGTCACATATGCCCTCTATGTATTGAGAGACAATTGAACCTTGTTATGTTTTAAGACATACACGCCAACGATTACCATATGAAACTCATTATGAGAGAGTGAAAGAAACTTGTGTAAACTTCCCATAAGTGCGAATGAGAGCGCATCATGGAGAGACGCATGAGTCATTCTAGTGAATTGTATGTCATTATGATTCAAATATCGAATCATATGCTGTCGCTAATAAAATTATTTTGGGACATCAACTCATACAAGCTTTAGCATGATCTTTTATGTCATCCCGGAAGAGATATGATGATCCAAATTTTGTGAGATTCTCATGGACATCTCTTCTTCCAATCAAAACGAAAACATTTGGGAAATAGCATCACCATAAGGCATGATGGTGATACCACGGCGGCCACGGTGGTAAGTGGCGGCCCAAGGAGGACATTGACTTCCCCTGGACTCGGCTCCAATTTCCTGGAGACCACACGGCCGAAGCCTCAAGAATTGAGGCGAGCCAACCTTCCCTTGATGTTTCATTGGCTCTTTCCAATGCTCATCGTTCGTTTTGCAAAGCTTGCTTTTTAGCCACAATAGGAGCGATACCCTCCTAGGCTAATGACACAAAAGAGAACATTCTATTCTTACAACAAATCCAAAAGGGATTATGTAGACAGATATGACCAACTTACGGACACCTTTTATGTTATTTTTTGTTGGTTGTAGTGTTAACACACTGGTCACATGTTTTTTATGATGCGTATACTTATTTGGGCTCACTACTCATTCTTAAAGAAATTTTCATTAAATGGTTGATGACTATAACATATCAACAGGTATTGATTTTATAACCTATTTGGTCTCCACTACCAGGACAAGCACTTTAGCCGACGAAAATTTTTCGTCGGCCTGTTAGCTTAATTCGTCGGCTAAGATCTTAGCCGACTACCTTTCGTCGGCTAAGATTTCGTCGGGAAAAGCTCGTCTGTGGTGACTTTAGCCGACGACACACGTATAAGTCGTCGGCTAAAGTCTGGACT
>NC_020497.1:1294924-1296907 GCF_000184155.1 Fragaria vesca subsp. vesca
CTTGTACACACTTGCGCATACATCAAACTCCCAACTAAAGCAGCATATGGCACATTATCCATGCTTTTCCTCTCCAAATTATTCTTATGACACTGACCCTTGTGCAACTTATCACCTTTAGACATAGGTACACTACCCCCTCTGCATTTATCCATTCCAAATCTTTGCAGCACTCTATCAATGTAATTTTTCTGAGACAATCCCAACATGTTTCTCTTCCTGTCTCTTTTGATCTCAATACCAAGAACATAATGTGCTTCCCCCATATCCTTCATATCAAAAGAATTATATTTATAAAGCTTCCTGGTATGTTCTTGCTTCCCCCATATGCTACAACTGTAGTAGCATATATATTTATAAAGCTTCTAGTTCATCTTAATACCAGAAAATGCATATACATACTTATCCCAAATATTAATTCAACAAATAAATAATATTTCACTCAATGTCATATAAACAGATAACAAATGAAACAATTACAAGATATTGGCATCATGTGTGATACACTTATCTACAATGTTATATATATGAAGATATCATCTGATGTATACAACTGTAAACTAGAGTTTTAGTTCAAAAATTTAACTACTGTGGCAGTCAAATCTTATTCTAAAATTCCAGTTTTCATTAAAAACTCTTTCTAGTAAGATTTGAACAGTATATATTGGCTAATGTGTTAGCACTAACATCTGTTCACACTACCAGGACAAGCACTTTAGCCGACGAAAAATTTTCGTCGGCCTGTCAGATTAATTCGTCGGCTAAGATCTTAGCCGACGACCTTTCGTCGGCTAAGATTTCGTCGGGAAAAGGTCGTCTGTGGTGACTTTAGCCGACGACACATGTAGAAGTCGTCGGCTATAGTCCAGAGTTTAGCCGACGAAAAAAATGTCGTCGGCTATAGTCCAGACTTTAGACGATGAAAAAAATGTCGTCGGTTATAGTCCAAACTTTAGCCGACGAAAAACATGTCGTCGGTTATTTCTCCGACTTTAGCCGACGAATAATTTAAAATATTCGTCGGCTAAAGTTTGTAATAAAAAAATAAAAAACATCTATAGCCGACGAAATATAGTCTATTTCGTCGGCTTTATAGGGATTTAGCCGACGAATTAAAGCGTATTTCGTCGGCTAAAACTTATTTTAAAAAAAATAAAAAACTTTAGCCGACGAATTAAAGCGTTTTTCGTCGGCTATAAGTCCATTCCAGTAAAAAAAAAACCCCCGAAATTTCTGAATTACCATTCCAAGCAAGCTGCAAAATACACCAAAACAATTTCATATAACTAACAACAAGCACATAAAACTATATAATTCATTCATCAACTACAGAAAATCTAAATCGTCTAAATTAATATCCGCTTCTGGGGGCTGCTGCGGAGGTTGCGGCGGCTGGGGTAGCGGTATGGGCGGAGGCATGGGCGGAGCCGGAAGTCCCTGAAGCTGGGCAGCTGTAAAGTCCTTCATGTATTGGAACATCTGCTGCTGCTGGGCCTGCTGGATGGCATGTATCTCGGCAACATAGGTTGCCTGCGCGGCATTATAGGCTGCCTGCGAGGCATTATAGGCAGCCTGAGCAGTTTGCTGTTCTTGTAGTCTCTGAACTTCCAACTCTAGCTGAGTCGTCCTGATGGTCGTGGACGTGGTCCTGCTGCTGGTCGAGGCTACCTTTCGTTGAAATCCTGGAGTGGTCTTCAGGACCCCCTCGCCTTTCTTTCCTAGACCCCGGCAGTAGAAGTTGTTTGCTCTCGGTGGGAAGGCTGTGCCCATGATCCTCGCCCCAATCGTCTGATCCGAAGTGTCGATCCGGGACATGGCTTCGGACATCTCTTCCTCCTGCGTGTCCGGCCATGTCTCCCTCGCTATAGCACTCATCACCTAGTCACTAGCCTCCCTCACCTTCGCCTATATGGATAGGAAAAAATTATTAATTAACATTTTGACATATATATAAGTAAATTTAAAATTTAAAAATTTAAAAAC
>NC_020497.1:1300857-1313113 GCF_000184155.1 Fragaria vesca subsp. vesca
TAGCCGACGAAAATATAATTTAGCCGACGAAGGAAAATTTCGTCGGCTAAAGTGTACTTTAGCCGACGAAAAATTGTTTCGTCGGCCTGTTTTTTTTTTTTCGTCGGCTAAAGTCTTTCTTCTGGTAGTGCTCCCAGATAACTACTACGATAATAGTCTTGAGATTGGTAGATGCATACCAATACTTTCGTTCAGGATTATATCGCATGCAGCGTTACTAGATTCATCTACGACCCATCATCATTGAATGTTTATTGCACTACAGCTCGTGACTGTGTGTGAGGATTGACATGGAATTGCAATCCTCAAGCTCGGCTAGATGATGTTTCTAGGTGCCAAATTGCAATGCCACAGTGCATAATGATGGGTTCTCTGACATGAATAAGTATTTAGGTTTGATATAAACCTCCACTTAGAGTCCGCTTATGTAGAGTCTTTGACAGACGATCTCTTTTACCGCTACATTTGTAGATTGTCACTTTGATGAGACAATATTTCCGTCGTTAGAGGGAGATAAAAACACAAGTGTTCAAGTAGAAAGACGTGAATTGTCGTGGTTTGTTCCCACTAAGTCTCTTCTTGATCCCCAAATCTCTCACCCAAAGCAAGGTGCGTAGATACTTAAAGTGACGAGATCACATTCTGCAAATATATCTGTAAGGATTAATGTCCTATTAAGAAGACATGGTGCGACCAAAAGGAGTTGGTCTTGGCACCATCACTATGGATGGTGATATGGTGATGTCATATAGTGGCAAACATAGTGTCACAGGCCGTGTGGCTCCCCAAAGAAATGAGGGAGGCCCTTAGGTTCGATACTTACTCGCCCAAGGATGAAAGCGAGCTTGGCACAACATAAGCCATCGATTAGTGATACTCAAATCTGTCTCATGGGGTCTGAATTATGATTATCGTTAGGGAACGTCTCAATGTCAAATCCAATCCATATAGAGATCTCTACAAGTATTACACCAGTGTACATGAGGATATGAAATAATGTGTCTATTGAACCACACTTCATTGATAAATTGACGGTGTATATTGGCCCAATGGAAAGATGTGATCCAACATAACAAAGAAATAGGTTCTTAAGCAGGTGACGCCGACACCGCAAGTATAAACCCTATTCAATATGTATTTGTTAGATAGCGTAGTGAGAACAATATCTTATATTCACCTTATGGCATAAGGTGTCTCATTAACACGCACTGGGATTGACTACAATGAGACATGCTATCGTAATGGATATCATTGCACTCCATTACCTTGTCAGTTTGGTAGTTTCCGAATAACTGAACATGCACCCTATGAATGTGGTCATAATAACATCTCTACGTGATCAAAGATATACATGAAGGTCTTGAACGAACTTTATTCACCTAAATCAAGTAGCTCTAGACCACAGGAGCAGGTGTTTGCAAAAGGAGTTGGAACTGTAATACCCCGGAAATTTGATATTAGTTTCTAATATTATTTGGGAATTTTTGAGTTAGAAGTTAGTGTGTTTGAGGTTCGAAGGAAGAGCGGAAGTGTTCGGATACGTAATTTACCTGAAAGGGTTTCTTTTTCATTCAGGGTCATAGAGTTGACTTTTTATTCGTTGGGTTTCTTGAGAAACTTTCTTCACGAAAGTTGTAGAGCATGACGATACGAGTTCGTAGACACGTGGCACGCGTAGAACAGACTTCGTATGAGAAAATTATGGTCAACGGAAGTTTGCGGCTTTATGGGAATTTTGGGTTAAATAGGAAAGTTTTCTCTTGAGTCCTCACATTTTTCAGAAAACCCAAATCCTTCCCTCTCCTTCTCTCTCCCCGACCCCGAGAGAGTGCAAAACGTCCAGCCGACCCGACCCGGACCCGGTCGACCCGACCCGACTTTTCCGGCCGACCCAGACGACGGCACCGGTCTCAAAAGCTTCCTCTCCTCGGCGCAAGGCTCTCTGTGTTGGCGAGTGAAGACGATATGGACGGATCAGCGCTGATCGAGCGCCAATAGTGAGGGCGGCGACCCGGATTGCAACCCGACCGGTTTTCTCACCTCCGGCGGCAGCGGCAAGGCTGAAACCGATCGAGATAGGAAGTGTTTGACGTCCTCGTTCGATCCCTGATGGTGTTGAAGCTCGACTCACGGCGAAGAGTGGCGGTGGTGGATCCCAATCTTTCCGGCGAGTTTCCGGCATGTTTCCGGCCGATTGGGGCGAAACCTCAGGTATTAAAAGTATTCTTTTTGCTGTACTCTTTAAGGTTGCTGTTGGAAGTTTGTTGAGTTGTGGAAGTTTCGGGGTGGCGCGTGGGGCCCACTCGCCGCCGCCTGTGGTGGTGTGTGCCGGTGCGTCCGGTAGTGTCTGTGGTGTTTTGGGGTGTTGGTTAGGTAGTACTCTTCGTTACGAATGTGTTGGTATGTGGGTTGTAGGTTTTGGTTACCATTATTGCATGCTAGGGTTTCCACTTGGTGCTAGGTTCCGTTCGGTTCAGTTTTGGGTAAATCCAAACATGAGAATCTGGTTAGTAGTTCTATAGGTTGTGTAGGACGTTTCGGTGACCTTTTAGAGGTCAAGGAGGAGGATTTGTCTCGAGTGACAAGTTCGTGGGTTAGGACATGAGTTTCGGTTCGAGTCGGATAATGTTGTTGTTGATAGTTACTAAGGTTAACGTTTTTGTTAATAGGTGACTTGTGGAGTATGGTTTTGAGCTATATGCTTGTGTTGTGCGTGTGAAGACGCAGCGGGAGTTAAGGTGAGTAAAATCTCACCAAGGTCCACTTTGTGGCCTATTTATTTTGATGATGATTTGATGATGATTGTGATGTTGATTTTGATCATGATTTGATGATGATTGTGATGTTGATTTTGATGATGATTTGATGATGATTGTGATATTGATTTTGATGATGATTATGATGGTGATTTTGATGATGATGATAATTATGGCTAATTGTGAAGTTGTCCTTGAAAGAAAATGATTTGGTTTTTAAATATAAATGAGCTTGATCGTCAACGGCTCATGGTAAGTGAAAACAAGTTTTCTGTTAATAATATAATCTTTCAAAAGGACTTCTGATCATGAGTCATAATTAGAGTCGGTAGATTATCCTTAGTTTTAATATTTATATCCACGTGTTTATGTGTGAAAGGCATGTTATGATAATGTGATAGTGTGATGTAGAATTGTTGTTTAATTAGTCAAACCGGGTTCCAAGCCTTTAATCAGGTGATTGGTTACGGTTATGATGATATTTTTTTTTGTGATCTGATAAGTGTTATGACGTGAGAGTAATAGAATGTGTGCCTTAGTGGTGAGTAAGTGCATTCGTTGTGGAATGGTGCCTTAGTGGTGATTGTTGCATTAGTTGTGAATGTGTGTGCCTTAGTGGTGATGGTGCATTAGATTAGGAGCCTTCGTGGTGGACCGGGAAGCAAGCCTTGGCCGGGTGATTGGTTACGGTCAGTATAGAGCTCTAATCTGTCGGTACTTTATGGGGGATGACTATGTGTTGACGAACCCATGAGTACGTGTTTGTCTAATTACTTATGGGGGATGACTATGCGTTGACGAACCCATAAGTAAGAGTAGAGAAATGATTGTGTGATGTTTTTATATGATGTCATTTAATTTCCTTGTTTCGAGTATTTCCTGAACTATGTTTGTCCGCAGGAGATTCTTTAATTTTAATTGTGTGATTTTAATGGAATTCCTGAACTATCTTTTTGCAGGATTTCATTTATGATTTTGAGTGATTGTGAATTGTTGTGTTTTCTTAATTTCTCCTTTCGATTTCTCTTGTTTGTAAGTGTTTTTCTGAATTTATTTTTAATGCATGAACTCTTGGTGTTTACCTTATGTGTTGTTGGGTTGAGTATGTTGTTAGAGATTTATTCATACGAGCTTATAAAGCTTACCGGGTTTGTTGTTTACAACCCGGTGCACCAATCCATGGTGTAGAGGTTGTTTTTGCATGTCAGGATTAGCAGAGTTGAGGCTGCGGCAGTTAGGCTTGTTCCTTGTGTTTACTTTCTAAATTTTTGTGAGTATTGAGGGAGGTTTACCTGTTTCTATTTATTCTTTCACAAGTTGTAAAACTAAAGTGTTGTAAAGTTTGTTTTTCTTTTAGTTATCATGCCTTGAATTTGGAATTTTTATTTATCCAAAATTCGGGGTGTGACAGGAACACACACTAAGTAACTACTTGATTTGGAAGAGATATGGTAAATTATACCCCTGCATGTTCATTCTGGATTTACATGGATTCTTGATGGACTAAGAAATGCCAATATGTATCAAACATCAGAAGTTAAGAATGAAAAAGATCTTGGGAAGACACGGTCTCGAATAGGAACTCGAGGACTATATTGATGATGATTCTTCATCAATCGGCTTAGGCGCTCTAACGAAAGTGAGGCCTACATATACTTCCATGATTAGTCAAAATCGTCACTCTAAAGAGAGATCCGTTTCGTCTAAAGGAAGATGACAAAGAAAGACTTGACCTCTCATTCGTTATGAAAAGTTGTAAAGCTAAGTGTAGCTCTGCGCCCACGCAACGCCAATAGAATGGCATGAAGACATCCTTTCAATACTTCAAAGTATTTAGGCTTATTCAATCCCTACATAGAATACGACATGATGAAATTGACTCTATCCATGCCATCACTAGCTACGCATGAAGAAAGATGCATCAAAACTAGACAGCCAAGTTCAACAGAGCTTTGTGAACAGCTCAGAATGAACCAGAATTTTAGTAATATATGATTGGAAAGCGTCATGAGTCTACTTTCCAGATCATGTTACGATTCGTTGATACCTATTTCCTACAGGAAGTTACGGCTGTTTTAGAACCCGAAGGTCATGCTGCGCGGAAATCTATTTTTCAGCACGAACTTATGTTTTGAGTTCTCAAGCAGCCTTCTCCTCAAGATCAAAGTGTAAAAAATCAAGATTGAGGACAATACGACATGATTAAGTTAATAATCATTGTTCAATGTCACATTTGAAGACATGTTAAATAGCATTGATATGCTAAGTTGTTGAAAACTTTCGTAATTAATGTAAGAATCAAGAAGAGCCCATGATTGATGTAAGAATCAGGGAGAGATGCAGACTCCAGGGGACTCTAGCACATACATATCACTATTAAATGTGAAAGGTGCGGTTGTACTCTTTTTCCCTTAGACCAAGACTTTTTGTCCCACCAGGTTTTTACATGGCAATGTTTTTAATGAAGCAACATTGCATGCACCGCTAGTCTCATGCAAAAATCATTGCTCAAACATGAAGTTGTTCATGAATGTTTGGTTAAGATTAATCATTACACATGACACATTTGTTCATGTCTTTGCCTAAATCTACTTTTGAGAAACATGTGAAAAACATTGGAATGCGGCATTTATCAAGTCTCTCTGATTAAGATTCTTATCAGGGGGAGAATCACATGATTGAGTTCTCAATGAAGTAGTTGGTGCATTGTACTCTTTTGTCCTTCAACCAAGGTTTAGTTTTTCTCACATAGTTTTTGTTACTTGGCAAGGTTTTGACGAGACAACACTGTGTGCATCATTCGGCATGTAGACACGCGACACAAGGAAAAGTGTTCTATAATATTCACATGTGTGAGCCTTGGTCTAATGCTAGTCAAAGAATTAATCTTTATTTCGTGTAGAGATAGATTACCAAGTTGTAATATCCTATATAAAGGGACACATATCAATAAATAACTACCTAGATAAACCTACACAATTTCTATGTTGAAAAGTGAAAACTATTGAATTTATATATATAAATAAATAAATTAAAAAAATTAAAAAACACTAGTGACCATGACTTGTTTGGCGAACCTAAAGTTATTCATACATCTGGAAGCACCCGATACAGAATACCTCTCAATAGGAGAAGAACCAGAGGACATCAAAAGCACCAAGTCTCGTATGAACCGAGTCTTACGAGCTCCAAAGGACTTCTTTACCATCTTCAAGCACAAGGCACCCTGCTCCCTGATTCCATGGGCGAATGGTCTCCACCCTTTGGTGATTTTTACACCCAAGAGGCCTTCCAATCTTACGCTTCTATCCAGAAGATACCTTCAGCAACCCATTTCGTGGGAAAGACCCGTCTTTGGCATGAACTCCAGCTCTAGAAGCTGAACAGAACAGAACCAACCCCACGAGACCGCTTTCCAAAACAGTCTAACGCCAAAGAAGCACTACACTTGCCAAAGAGAGCCTCCACCATATATAGCCACCTCCCTAGGGGTCGTATTCAACATCGGTTTGGAATATCAATTGGAGAACAAAACTAGGCTAGTTGAGAAGCCAAAGCTGAAAGAAATGCCTAGAGAGAAGTGAACGTCATTCCATATTTATTGGTTGTGAAGTTTCTAATGTGAACCAAAATCTCTTGAACGAAATCTGTTCGCAAGATAATCATTGAAAGAATTTTCTACAAGACTGAACAAAAGGATCTTTTAGTCTATCTGCTGGTGAACAAAAACCCAGCTCCCTCTTTCACATCAGTGCATGAAATTCATTCATTTCCTCACAAGGAAGCATCATACTATGTTCTAGCACAGGCTGGCACTGTTTGTAAACAATAAGCTCCTTGAAACAGTATCTGCCTCCAAAAATAAGCAGCTAACTCTCAATCTTAAGCAAGATCATCCTCCACCATTCAAAAGCTCCTTGAAACATTATCTGCCTCCAAATAGAAGCAGCCAACTCACTTCGATCTTAAGCAAGATCATCCCCCACATTAAAATTGATTTGAAATTCAGATGGAAGTCCAAATTACGAAAATTATGAGCATTGAGCCGAAGTTCTGAAGTCAAAGTGAATGACAAAGGTACTTGTTGCACCCACTCAATCGTGTCTATATGGCTCCGACAAGAGAGGACACTTCATTCGAAGTATGTGGCCACAATGGTGAAAGTGCAACTACTTTCCCAATGACTATGAGCGTTGGTGATATCAACTCTGCTGATGTAATTTCATTGGCAAGATCCTTGAGCTCTGCAAAGACCTGTATGAATGCAAAGTCAACAAAATAAATCAGTTAGGTTGACTGCAGAAGAAAACCAGAAATGAGTGAGTATGCAAAGGCATGCAATTTATCACGCTAATTAGGTTGACAGTAAGCTGAGGACGGACACCCCTGGAAGGATTATGAGAATATAATAAAGGGAAAATGCCCATTTAGTACTAATTTAAGCCCCTTATTTCCTATTCCAATGATAATCTTTTTCATTAGCCCATTTCAATATAAAGTAACTTTTTTTATGCCCAAATGCGTAAATCTTTATGCCCAAATGCACAAATCTTTATGCCCAAATGCACAAATCTTTACTAAAATCTTTACAAACCATATTATTTTAAGACTATTTTGCCCTCACCCCTTAAACATGCATAGAGAGAAAATGAAAGAGAGAATACTTGGCCGGAATCTCACCGGACTCTGGTCACCGGCCGTCAGACTCTGGTCACCGGACTTTTCCCCGACCGCCGGACTCCGGTCACCGGAATTTCCCCGACCGCCGGACTCCGGTCACCGGAATTTCCCCGACCGCCGGACTCCGATCACCAGAATTTCCCTTACTGACCCCTAATAACCAGTTACTGACCTCTAATAATCGTGTTACTGACCTCTAATAATCAGTTACTGACCCCCAATAATCAACTTATTTCAGCTTATTGTAATAGAAAAGAAGAAATACCAGAACATAATCGAGTTATTGACCGCCAATAATTAATCGAACTACAATGACCAGTTACTGACACCCAGTAACCAATTACTGACCCCCATTAACCGGTTACTGACCCCTAATAATCGTGTTACTAACCTCTAATAATCAGTTACTGACCCCTAATAATCAACTTATTTAATCTTATTGTAATAGAAAAGAAGAAATACCATAACATAATCGAGTTATTGACCGCCAATAATCAATCAAAACTACAACACGAATATTCAAGCTACCTATCAGCTACAAAAATACAACTACACCTACCGTAGAGCCATGCACCCTCACACAACGGATCTACTCCCTTACCATGCGCCTTCCCTCACCGTACCTACTCCTCCCTCATCAAAACTGCTTCACCTCCCTCACCACGCACCCGACGCCTTCAATCTGGCCATGGAGGCCGAGAGAAGACCGATGACGGCCGAGCGCCGAGAGAAGACCGACGACAGCCGAGCGTTGACCGACAACAGCCAAGCGCTAACCGACAAGCGCTGAGCACCGAGCGCCGAGAGACCAGCGGCGACCGACGAGCGCCTAGAGACGAGCGGAGGTCGGAGGAGAGCGGCGCGCTCATCAGGATGTGGCAGACAGACGTCCCTCCACGGAAGAGGTCGTCGGAGATGGTGGAGGCGAGGATGAGGTCGCCGACGAAGGATCTGTGTGTGTGTGTGAGAGAGAGAGAGCAGAGAGCAGAGAGCAGAACGGGAGGAGAAGAAGAGAGAGAGAGAGAGAGAAGAGAAGAGAAAGAGAAAAAGATGAGATTTGTGTGGGTTTAATTCTATAGAGGGTAATAATGTCTTTTGCATAAGAATCATTGAAATGGGCTAACAGAAAAGATTTACATTGAAGTGGGCATTAAAATCCCTGTTTTTGTTCATTTGGGCATTTTCCCTATAATAAATACCCTATTCAAGTGGCTTGCCTTTATTTATATATGCAAATAATTGTTACTTCTCTTGCTTGCAAAGTTGCAATGATTGAAATATAGACTAGTTTACTTTCTGCATCATTTTTAAGTTTTCATAAGCCTAATTTGATTGGAAATTCTTCAACCAGAGGAGTTAAGCTTTTATTAGAAACCAGGAAGGAATAACATCAATTGAGTAATCTAAGCATATTTATGGTCTTGATTGCCAATGACCTGCTTTGTTAATCATTAGTACTGTATTATCATTTCAAGTATAATTAACTGCTGTTGAAAAAAGAAACTATATATATGTATGTATATAAAAGTTGCAAAAATGTATTTTGCTAAAAAATAAAAAAAACTTGCAAAAATGTATTGCATCATTTGTCTTTCCAATTAAAATATTCCGCCGTGTTTCACTTCCCGTTTTGGGATACAATGCAAGCTTAATGTCTTATAGTTAGCTTCTGTTTCAGGTTTTTAAGTTAGGAACTTCTACAACTTCTACAAAAGTTAATTTACTGAGACTGTTAGAATGTGAAGTATATAGATGAATTAGCAGGCAGCTGCATATCTAAAAAAATCAAAGAAGATGGTATAAAAAGTAAGTACTGATTTTCACAGAATCTTTTTCACTAATGATTTTGAGATCTCAATTGGTCACTGCTTCAAAACTTGCTTCTCTTTTACCAATTCTTTACAGAGGCTATTGGTTTTGCCTGAAAATGCTAACTTTATAGAATCAAACCTCAAACCCATGAAACACTTAAATCCTGGAATATTTAGGTGTTGAAAAAGGCAATTGCCCACATCTATTACCAATGATAGAGAATGGGCAGCAAACAAGTACCAATAAAAGCATCTTATATAGTCCCATGGTTTAAGAAAGAATGTCTAGGCTGATCTGAAGGATAAAATTATTTAATTTGACTCAGGACAAATTAACATATCCACATATCCATAACAGTCCTATCCTATTTTCCAGAGATGATATGATAAATGCTGCAGGGCATTTTATTATTCCCTATATGCAATACACAAAACAGTTTTTCCCAGGTCAGCAGTTTAATAATTAACAAGAGAGGTCCGAAGAATAACTAGTATCACATAAAGAGACAGACACAATTCGAATGCAACAGTCTCAAAATGAAATAACATCTTACCATGCGTTGTTGAGGTGTGGTCCCTCGCTCAACTGCAACAGCTGGTGTTGTAGGTGGCAGACCATGATGGACCAACTTTTGAGCAAGAGAAGGGAGAGTCGACAAACCCATGTATACCACTAAGGTGGAATCAGGATCAGCTGCATTCTCTGCCACAAAAAGAGGATCTGTTCCTCCCTTCCTGGAGTGCCCAGTCAGAAATCTGACACTATTTGCAACACCTCTGTGAGTTAATGGGATCCCGAGCTCTGCTGCTATGCCAGAAGCAGCAGTGATACCTGGAAAGTAATAAAAGATTTTGATTATATACACAAGTCAAACAAGGATGTGAAATTTGCTAATTCATAAAACCGCCACATCCTAAATAGGAAGAAAGTCATGCATGGAATTCTTCTACCTTATATCTAAAGGCAAACTAAAGAAGACTTTCATAGTTTCTCCTCAATGGAAAGTGATCCCACATGTTAAGTGTATTTATCTTGCATTTTATTTTCTTCATCTGTTTATCTTATTTTACTAGTGTTCCCTGCCCCTGCTTGGAACTTAAAGACTTTCAGTATTTAAGAATTAAGAAGTGATTTTTATACTAACCCCGGATATCTCTTTTCTATGACATAGAGGCTATGATTCACTCCTTGATAGGAAACTTATATGAAAAGAGCAAGTACTATCAAAATGTGTCAGCAGGCCACAGAATATGATAACTCTACAACTCTTTACGATTATAAATACTGATCATTTTTGTACCTGGAATAACTTGCACTTGAATTCCTTGCTGTTGCAAAAAATCCATCTCCTCCCCACCCCTTCCAAACACCTAAAATACAAACAGTATGCTTCAATATAACTGTTACAAATTCCACATGTAAGGAACCGTCGATAGCTTTTTGAAGATAAAGTATAGGAACTCACCAATGGATCCCCTCCTTTTAATCTCACAACAGTAGCTCCAGCTTCAGCAAAACTCAGTAGCAATTCATGTATCTCCTCCTGAAACAGGAACAAAAGGATCCAATTACTTAACAGTTCCACATAATCCCAATTCAACATACTTTACAATCATCATCACAAAATAAAATGTTTTAATTAGATGTTTAGAACCCAATCCAATACCTCTACAATCATCAATACAAACCCAGCATCAAACCAACACAAACCCAAATGCCCAATTTACCCAGTTACACAAAGAATTTAAATTTACAGTTGGGGGGCGAAACCAATTAGAAATCAAAGCAAAGTTTGAAATATGGTGGTAACAAAGATGAGAGCTTCACCTGGGTTCTGCTATGGTAGCCAGCAGTCTTGCCCACATAGACAAGTCTAGCATCAGAGGCAACAAAATCCAAGACATCATTGGACACCAATCTATCATACAACAATAAATCAGCACTCTGAATGATTCTGACAGCCTTCAATGTCAGGAGTTCAGAGTCCCCAGGGCCAGTGCCCACTAAGAAGACATTGCCAGGCCCACACTTGCCTCCACCGCACCCTCCTTCCCTCTCTCTCTTTTCTCTCTTCTCTCTCAGCACCTCAACCAGCTTTCTGAGCTCCGGTAGCTGCAAAGCAATGTCGTTCTGCCTTGCGAAATCAGAATCAGCATCAGAATCAGGAGGAGGAGGGAGAGTTCGGTTCAGTTGGTTACTGTAAAGCCATTGGTCTCTCTGGTACCTCTCAATAGAGTGCTTCTCTGTGAAAGGGGAAGTATAAGAAGGGGAGGAGTTGAAGTGAAGAGAGCAAATGGGTTGAGGGTTGAAGGAACTGGGTTTTCTGAAATGGGTGGAAGACAGAGTAGAAGACAGAGATTGAAGCCTGGAGACAAGAGCCATGATGATGATTCAGACTGGAAGGGAGAGGAGAATCAGTGTGTTTGTGTTTGTGTTGGGGAACAGAGTTGGAGTTTTGAGTAGGAACATGTGAGACTCTTGAGAGAGATGAGAAGGCCAAATTGGTTTGGTTTTGGCTTTTGAGGTTTTGAGAGGCGAGGGGCGCTTTTCCCTTTGCTTCTGTATTGGGACGTCTTTGGTCACATGGTACGTTCTTACGAGTTAAACGAGAAGTTATTTTTCCGGTCAAATCTGTTTGTGAGTTCTGATGGCAAAGTCGGCTGCAAAAGCAAATATATTTTTTTGGTCAGAAATGTATAATATATTGGAGAAATTTCAAATACACACCCCTAATCTCTTAATACACACCTTTATTATTTTATGTTTCTATTGAGATTTTATAGGTAAGCTAAATGACCAAAACATACATCTATTATTAAAAAAACAAAAATTCTTCTTCACAATTCATTTGGGTTTTTTTTTTTTTTTTTTGTTATCCGTATCAGCTTTAGTTTGATTTTACAGATCATATTGTCAAGTACTATATTTTTATCAGCTTTAGTTTGATCTTGTAGATCATATTGTCAAGTACTGCATTTTTTATCATGACATGTTTTATCGAATAACTA
>NC_020497.1:1313133-1328342 GCF_000184155.1 Fragaria vesca subsp. vesca
TGAAAACTTGTATTGGTGATTTGGAGTTGGGATATAATAATAATCATTTGATTATAAATTGAACGATGATAACCACAAATTTCTAGCAAAAATTAGACGAAATAATATGTAAAAAGAGGTACCAAATAGTAAATATATATTAATTATATTAAATAACGGAATATTTCATAAATTCAGGGCATTTTAGGCAGTTTGGGATGTGTATTAAGTATAATACTTAAATGAAAAACTTGATAGGTGGTGTATTAAGTAAGGGTGTGTATTAAGATATTAGGGATGTGTATTTAAAATTTCTCAATATATTAATTAAAAGATAAATTCAATTACGAAGTTTGAAAACACGAAACTAAAGCGCTATTAACAAATAACACATGTCTCTAACTTGATCAAACTTGATATGTATATTCTTTTATCAATCAAAATATAAGTTCAATTACAAAGTCTGTAAACACAAGACTGAAAAGTTAATATTGCATGGGTCTTCAATTTGATTAAACTCAAAAGAGTGAGTATACCAACAACTCACTAATCTATAAAACGGAGGCCTAAGATTTGAAAGAAGAATTGCAACAGCACTAACAAATCTACCACACCAACCACCCATGCTCGCTAACATCGTCGTTGTCATCACCGCCAATAGCCGTAAGGTAGTGAGAAATGCTAAATATGAGCGTTGATGCCTAAGTAATTGATGTCAATCAAGTCCCAAAGTATAAGAAGAGCTCCCTCAAAACATAGTATCATCATCCAAGCCATGGAGTTGTGGTTGACGAAAGAGAATCGAGAACCAGACCCAAGAACCAAAGAAAATGGGGGGTAATAAGTTGTTTATATGTGAGACTGGGACTTATCTGCTCTTTCCCTCTTCAATGGCAAAGTCAATATCTGGTTCACGTACTAAATGTTACATGTTTAGCTGACAATTAAGCCTTTTTAGTAGCCTCATGCAAGTTTGCTCTTCTCTCTGCCAATCGATGTGGGATAAATGTCCTCTTCTAGTTTCCATGCAGATTAGATATTCAACACTTTGATCGTACTTCTTTTCGGCCCGCATTGCTCGTGGGGTTAAGTAGTCATGCTTACCCGGACGGGCCCTAGGTCGGTATATGGGCCTGGTAGCCAAACTACTGGTACCGTCTACATAAACCCATGAGTGAAGTCGTGAGCACCTATAATTACACTTAAAGCGTACAGCCACACAAGCTCTCATGAAAGTTTACTATGGTAGTTTATGAGTTGTTTTGGCATTGGATGACCAATAATCTGAAAAATAGTTGGGATTGTTTGACAACAGTGTAAAGATATGTTTCCTCCTGATCTGGACCATGACTGTATTATCCACAAAATTGAATTCTAACGATCTGACTCTCTTGAAGTGCCTCCTAGCTTCCCTAAACAACCTACTGGCCCTGCAAGTGAATCCAATGCATAACAGCCTTAGCCAGAGGCCTCAAATGGTATCATGCAAGTAGATGACCCTAAACCAAAACCTGACACTCCTTGGGAGCCAAAGGAAGAGGAGGTGGATCCAAGCATAGACAAACACCATCAAGGTTGGGCTAAGTGGACTTAAACACTTTGGCATGCTATTCAGGGGGAGAAAAGATCAAGGGTTTTTACTTTGCTTTTGTTTCTTGATTTTTTTTTTTTAATTCTCTTTTATTATGAACAATATGGTGCTTTACATTTCAAACTGTTAGTGTGTAAGTGCATAAACACAAGATTCCTGATGACTTATTATCTATGCATAACTTTGTAATTATGTTTTGATGGTGTAATTTCAGAGATCTAGAAAAGGAGGGAAACTAATTCAAAAGATCTCTAAAAGCTATCATGATAAAGTTATATGCATATGGATATGTGTATTGCGTCTTTGTTTGTTTTGCAGGTCTTTGATCTTGTGTTGAATATCAATGTCAAATGGGGAGAATATAGGTATACTGACTATTCTTATTCAACACAAGGTGTTTCTGTATAATCCCGGAGACTATGTAGAATCACGGTGGAACATGAACATGAGCAAGATACAACATGGGTAAGAGACAAGGACGTACATATAGTGGTTCACCATGTCATCGGAGGACATGGCTACGTCCACTTAAGATATGTGTTTGGTGTTACAAGAGCTCTCCAAGATGGGGTGAGTAGGGATCGGGAAAGGGCTTTCTACATATGGGAAGCCTTCCTTTTATAGCTAAAGAAGGTTACTTCACATATTATGTTTCCGATGTGGGACTAACTACACATATATTTTCTTATGATACCTTCTTGTGGGGCTTGAGAGAGCACCTTCCTGATGTGGTACCGATGATCTTTCACCATAGTGAGGTAGCCCGGATGTCGGTCTACCGAAAGTATGTCGGGGGCGGGGTCCTTCATGGCCGAAAAACGGTCTATGAGGTCGTTGTTTATGCTTGCGGTATATATACCATCAACATGTCCCCCCAACTCCTGAGTAAGAGGACCATCTTACTTGGAGAGTTACAAATAAATTGTATGTCCCCCCAACTCCCGCCAAGCATAAATAACAACCGAGTAACGGCATACACCCCCTATCCCCACTAACTCCCTAAGAAAGAAGGGTTCTCTTACTCGAAATTACTTCCCCCTCTCCTCCTTTTTCTCATGGGTTTCTTCTCTTTTTGAAGAGTGTCAAGATTCGCTATGTCCCCTCAAGTGTTGCTCGGGTGTTGCTTTCTATTTGCTATACTACCGATGAATTTGGTACTCGGGCGGGTAGTGCTCAATGTGATTCTCGGGTCTTGCTTGTTGATATTCTCTACTTTTGATGCATTGGTCTTGCTCTTTTTACACATGGGTGTTACTCAGGTGTTGTCTTTACTTGCTTATTTCGGGTTTTACTTTTCTTGATATACATCGTAATCTTTAAGTCCGCCAATAAGACAAAAAATGTCCCTCCCGACCCCGGCCTCAAAAATTCTTCGGCCGGGCGAGGTGTTTTTATGTTTCCAATGGCAAGGTACCGCTGGTTCCCCTTCTACAGCCATCCAGGGGTTTCATTTTTCCATGGACAAAGGTAGTGAGCCCTTTCCATATCTTGTGTTTCTACTCGAGTGACGGTTTAACGCCGTTTGTGCTTTATCAAGCCACTTGCTTCGTTTTTAAAAGGATGATATAAATTGTCTGGAGACAGACGACACCAAAATGTTGCTGCATAATCCCGGAGACTATGTAGAATCATGGTGGAACATGAACATGAGCAAGATACAACATGGGCAAGAGACAAAGACATATAGTGGTTCACCATGCCATCGGAGGACATGGCTATGTCCACTTAAGATTCCATTATCATGGCCAATATGCCTTTGGTGTTACAAGAGCTCTCCAAGATGGAGTGAGTAGGCATCGGGATAGGGCTTTCTACATATAGGAAGCCTTCCTTTTATAGCTAAGAAAGGTCCCCTCACATATTATGTTTCCGATGTGGGACTAACTACACATATATCTTCTTATGATGCCTTTTTATGGAGCTTAAGAGAGCATCTTCCCGATGTGGTATAGATCATCTTTCACCATGGCAGGATAGCCCGGATGTCGGTCTACCGGAAGTATGTCGGAGGCAGGGTCCTTCATGGCCGGAAAACGGTCTACGAGGTCGTTGCTTATGCTTGCGGTATATATACCATCAACACAAGGTTTCCCAATTGCACTAGGACAAGATGCAAAGATTCAAACTCAACATGATTGGAAGTCTGCATGATCAAAGGTATCAAAATTACCATCAATGGGATCTCTACAAGGTCATAAGATTTGAATATCTTATCTATGGTAAGTTGACTTCTTTGCATTTTAATTGATGATTTAGTTAAGGAAATATAGTAAATATCTATATATGCTAAACTTTCATATATGAGGTATTGAAAGAGTTGATTGTATATTGTTTCTATCATGGAGATGATTCAACTAAGTGTGTGAAATAGAATTTCTCGAGTTCTTGATCATAGTGAATTATTGCACGTTTAAATAAGAATTGTTTTGGAAAGTGCAAAATGATGGTTGACTGATTGCATGATTTGAAAAACGCAAATTGATTATATGATTGAGTGCATTAATTGAGGGGGAGAATTTCATTCTCTATAAATAGCTACTGTTGTAGATTGAAATCTTAAGCATTTTGAATATTGAGAAGATCATCAACTCCTTAATGGTCAAGTGTGGCAGGATAGATATCCGGAAGCTGTGTCTAGAGCTTTGTTGTTTAATAATGTAAACTCGAGTTGTCGAAGAGGTGTTTTTTTGTAATTATTTCATTTTCGTATAAAAAGAAAGTCTAATAAAATGATTAATTAAAGATGTTATGAGTCATATATTAAGAATCAATGTTAGATGAGACTACCACTTAGAGTGACCATGTATTTTTGCAGCAAACAAGGGCAGGGAGGAGGGCAACATAGAAATTTACCAACCTATCCTCTCCATATGGACCATATCATCTGCCTATAAAAACCAGAGACGCCCATCGTTATCTGTTCATCTTGTTGTGTTGGGTAAAGTTGGGTTGTGAAAAGAAAAGGGAAAGAAATGCCTCTGAAGGTGTTGGACGCGACCATCTCCAGCTTCGACAGCGTGTTTGAGAAATTCAGAGAAGAAGCACCCAAGAATAAGGCCAATTTCATCCTCTTCTTGGCCGACAAAGACCCTTCCACTTCTCTCAGCTGGTGTCCTGGTATTCTATTCTTCCATCATTATTTATACGCTCATATCCGTTTCTTGCCAAACTGGTTAGCTTTATGCCTTCTAGTCCTAGATCAACTTGCTAGTTACTAGAATCGATGGGAAAGTTTCATGTTTGTTTAAATTTGTGTTTTCTCGCTCTTTTGTTTGAAGCACAGGGCTTTGTACACCATTCTGGTTCATACTTCAGTATTATTCTTTCTCACAAATACCTTTGTGTAATTCTAAATCTTATATTCTTGCAGGGAAGGCACATTAGGGAGTATCTGTAATGGTTTAACAATACATTGTGTTTTTACTGGAGCTTGAATTGTAATCAAGATGTTTGCTATGTTTATAAATCAAGTGTATGGAATAAGATAGGTCAGATAAGAAACCAAAGCTACTCCATTCTATGAATGTGAAAATGGATTGTTGGCATTGATCTGTAGTAGTCTTCACACTGGTTGGTGAAAAAAAAAAAATTGGATTACGATTGATTTTATCTGGTTCTTGGTTGGCCGTGTGACTATGCTGTTCATTAACATGTGCTAAGTTTTTTTGAAAACTACTTGGGAGAGGAGGATCATCTGATTGTTAAACTGATATTCACCTTTTTGTGTCAGATTGTGTGAGAGCCGAACCTGTAATCTACAAAAAGCTGGAAGCTGCTCCAGGTGATGTCGCACTTCTGAGAGCATATGTTGGAGATAGACCAACATGGAGGACTCCTCAACACCCATGGAGAGTGGACTCAAGGTTTAAGATCTCTGGAGTTCCAACACTCGTCCGCTGGGAAAATGATGCGGTCAAGGGTCGCCTCGAAGACTATGAAGCGCATGTTGAAAAGAAGATCGACACACTTGTGTCTGGAAATTAAGTTTCTATAATGCCCCAATCTAAAGATGTTTGAAATTTCTGTATGTTGTGCGACTTATTAGACTTCAGCGGGGCATAAATGCAAATTGGGAAATAAAGGCTTGATGCTAGGAACATGTAATTCACAATTTAGTATCAAGGATTTGTTGCAGTTTGCAGTAGTCAATTGTTCTGATTTCTTATGCCAATTCAGTCTAAACTATGATTGATGCAAAGCATAAGCTCATGCTAAACCAGCTGCATTCTTTTCTCTCGCATAAACTGATGGATGAACCCTTTTAATCTTCATATTCTTTTCTGCTAATGGAAAAATGTAGGTTACAATCAAGCATACAAATAAAGTTATGTTAATGTGAATAGATTAGAAATTATCAACAGAAATAATCTGACTGCAGCAGAACTTGATATTTCTTAGCTAGACGAGTCAGCAGTGCCTAATAATTGCGAGGTAATCAAAGGTAGTTCAATAAAAATACCTAATGCATTTGCTATTTTATAAAAGATAGATATAAGGTTAACTGGATTCACTGGAAACATGAATAGAATAATTTACAACCTTTGCTAATTACACATGTGGACTAAACTTCTCTAGAAGATCAAAATCACTTTGCAATTGCTGTACAAACTCAAGATTGAGCTCCCTTGGCAATTCCTGCAAAACTGCAGATGGTGTAAAATTAGCCTGCTTATAGCTACTGATTGTAGAATACATGTCACTGGCATAGCCAAAGAGAAAAGTAAATTGAAAAAAGAGAGAACAAAAGAAAGAAAACTCATGAGTACAACATTATACCCCCATACATTACTGATAGTCATTGCTGAGGTAGTAACCAGTGTCCTTAATCTACTATTAATGTACAACATTTTACTGAAACCGAAGAGAAAAGAATGACGGAGGAAAATAAAAAGTGGGTCTGAGTTCCAAGTAGTACACTTGCAAATGTTTAAAAGTCAACACCTCCCTACTAAGAAAAACTATTAGAATAGTTTATCCAGATTTGATTTAAGCCTGTTCAATATCAACTTCAGCTTCTCCCACCCGCTTTCCCCATTAAGATAGATCCTCAAAAGATAGAACTCTTTTTTTTTTTTGTTAAATTTCTTATCCGAGCAATAGAAAAACATCAAACCCACCAACATCGTTACAACAAAAAGCTCAACCACAAAGACTGCTCAGAAGTAGCAATAAGATCCTTTACCTATATATATGAAAGCCAAAAAGCACATTAAGCAACCTTAGATCTTTGAAAGGGTTTGAGTCAACTTCAAACTAATGTCACCATAAGGGACTTCTTGCTTTACATCAATAAGATCATAACTCTTCAAGACCTGAAATATACCAGGAATAATTACTTTTACTAGTATAAACAGATGACAATAGTTTATGAGAACAATTACATACAAACAAACTCTCCACATTACCTACTTCAACAGGCAGTAAAAGTTTTGCTTTGTTCACAAGCTATGAAAATACATATAACAAACCAATTTCACAACCGACTGAGGGCATCCAACAAGTTGCGTTTTTCCAGAAAAAATGAAAAAAGAAAAAAAAAAAAGGAAAAAAAAAGAGGAGAACAGAATTCTAGCAGGCACCAAGACTTAGAAAGGAAAATGCAGTATGAAACTTTGGCTGCTAACTGCTAAGCCATAAACAGTTCTAGCAAAGTCACTCTTACCATTTATCCTGAAAACAGAAATGACCTTAAACCAATAGATTAGTTAACAGCAAGGTGAAAAGGATATGATGAAAAGAAAAAACACAAACTGATATCAAAATCATACAAAATTTTTTGTTTCCTCAAGGCATAAATTTTCAGAACTTAGGTTACACACATCAAGTGTTCCGAGTTGTATGCATATGTCATTTCAAAGATCAATGATATCTTGTGCATGCTCCACCACAGAACTTCAAGTAAATTTTATGAGTTTACTTTCTATCCAGGACAATACAAAAGAGACCCCATTTTCTTTGACCACATTTAAACCACATGATGCAGCATAGATATTATTCATGAAACAATATTTTGTTCATTCTTGTACAAATGTGGTACGAAAAAATTTAGTCTCTTTGCATTGTCCTGCTTGTAAAGGTATTATTCAAAATATCTTAATTCATTCAAAACAGTAGCCTAACAAAAAAAATGTGGAAAAAATTACCAGTGTTTCAAAGAACATTCTAGCACAAAGCTTTCTTCTTTTTCCTTCTAAAATTTTGTTCAAGCTGAGATCACTAGATAGGTCTTCTGGAGATTGGCTTTTCAAATATTGAGCCACAGCCCTGCACGCAAATGAAAAAAAAAAAAAAAAAGACAACAAAATACACAAGTAGAGATTACATAAGTACCGTGACTAACATTTAAGCATCCTTTACAAATAAAGAGAGAAAGAATAGAAAGAGAAGTACCTGGTTCTGACCGACAATGAATCAACTCCTTCTGTCCCTTGAGAACCTGGTATAAACATACATTTATCATCCAAATAGTGTACATAACATATAGTAGTTCAATTAATGATAAATTCACTTATACACAGATGATATAAATAATTTTCAGTTACCAGCTGGTGTACGATCATCTGCCTCCAGAAACCAAAGATCCTACAATAAAACATTTCAACAAGTCAGACAATTGCTTCATAATTTCACATAGCGAGCATATCACATTATTCATTTCATATTATACATCATATTTATTTGCCACATCATACAGCATTATGTGTTAACTAGTGTGCATATCATATTATTCTTATATGTTTCACCCATTGATATTATAACTTCTACTGTAACTATTATCCTTCAATAGCCTCTTGTGTATTGTATAAAATATGACGACACATAAGAAAAACTAAATGTCTGAAATTATATAGATAGAAAGATAAGCTTCGAAGAGTATGGCATGTAATTGATAAACATAGCTCAGTCAAGGCTCAGTGAAGCACTAGCATACATCAAAGTGAGTTGTACCGAACTTTCTATCTAATTTTTTATTTATTTTTATATAGAGAAAGAGGGAGCTGTGCTTAGTTCAGCAAGCGGATTGCATCATGTTGGAACGAGCCTCAGGTTCATTATATCGAGTCCCTAATACTGTACTGAGCCTTACATCAAGGGAATCCTAAATCTAGTGAATCGCATAAACAGAAAAGATGAACTGCAGAGTGCACTGTTCAACAAAAGAACCAAAAAGTGAAATGGGAAGGCAGAAGGAATGTAAAGAATAAAAATACATACGACCAAATACTCAAAACTTACTTCTGGTTCAGCAATAGTTGACTCAACATTTTGTGAAATAACTGTGTACTCAGGATGTACCCCCTTCTCTGAAGTTGACATTGGTGTTCCAAATTCAGACTCTCTATATCCGGGTGACACTGTTAAATCTGGTGTCTGCAGAATATGAGTTCCACTATTTGTTTCCAGTGAAGGAACTGAAGCTGACCCCATTTTTGATGGGGCAGGAGTATCATCATCTATCATCAAGGAAGCATGCTTTATTATAGGCGAATCGGGTACAATATTGACCCCATCATATTCAACACCTCTAAAGTGTTCAATGTCTTCACACCCATTAGCAGGGGAAAAATGGGATTGTGGACCGTTATACACTGGGGAAGCTTCATTGGCAGGGACAGAGTCTCCAACTCCATGCTCTGGGGAGACATCAGTCGTAAGAGGAGGGAAAGGAGGAAAAGGAGATACTGCAACCCTATCTTCGGAGACCACTTCGGTTGTAGGTGAAGCAGATGTTGGCCTAGGCTCTGGAAGAGCTTCCTCAAACAAATAGGATTTTGTAGATATGTATGTTTTGTTGTAAATGTTACAAAGATCAGAGCATAACCCTGACAAAAGAGAAACAGATTCTCATTATATTTAAAAAAAAAAAAACTAATTAACATGGATAAGAAGAAATAAGCACAAACTGGGAAAGAAAAATAAAGCTTACTTACCAGTTAATGAAAGCTGAAGGAAAGCTTGTTCCTTTCTTAAAACATTGGTCAACTTCCAAATACCCAATGTAGAAGACGGAAGCTTCTTCCTTTTGCGCTTCAAGTCACTGGCATCTTTAATTGTCTTCCCAATAAACCTACAAATTCACAACCTTGTCTCAGTAACCAATACAAGAAGAATGTTGGTCCAATGATGAGAATAATATCTGAATTCATACTTATTAGATAACACAACAGGATCATCAAAGTACTGCTTTTTTCTTTTCCTTGCTCTTGGATGCGCAATAAGTGGCTGTTCAATAGGTGGCTGTTCAATACGAGGTGTTGATTGAATTGCTGCAACAAGAGAGAAACTTTAAAAGGAAAGATAAAGGTGGAGATTTTTATTTTTAAATCTAAAGCATACATTAAATAGAAATAGTTATGCAACCGCACCAAGTGAAACAGATGTATTGATATTCATTCGACCCTCTGAGAATGAAGCAACAGAAGCTGGTGTTCCGGAACTTTGTTGAACCGCTGGAGATGGCCCAATAGAATGTGTACTTCCATCCGTAATTGGAGAAAGATTGGCTTTCTCATTTGTTGGTGGATCAAGTAATTCAGTAACATCCTTCCCATGACTTGAAGATAATAGAAAGGTTTCTGAGTTTCTATCAGAAACTGCATTGCGTTGAGTTTCTATTTCTGGAACAGGACTCAAATTAAGAATTTCTGTATGCTGAGTTGGTCCAGGATCTTGACATCCAAAATCCATCTGAGTCTCGGTTTCTGGACGGTCTGGAATGGTAAAATCATCGCTAAGCCTCCTTTGTGTGTCAGTGGGACTGGGAACACCAGAAATTCCTTGAAAACCTTGAAGGTTTACTTCATCATTATGAATTGTTTGTTCATCTGTCAGATTGACTGGACTATGAGTACCCTGTTCCGGATGTGGGGGGACGGTGCTGTAACCATGGAAACATAATTACTTATTATTCTAGAATAAGAATTTAAAAGCATTCTGTTGATAATACAAAATTCATTAGGAAGCATACTCGACATCCATAGGGGCATCATGTGAACCAAAATCCTCAATTGGATGTGATTGATCCTCCATCATCTGGATATCCTAAAAAGATTACAAGTCTCAATCAGTAACATTGCAATTCCAATACCTTAGCGTTTGAACACTACTATATAAGAGAGCAAACACAAGAAAAATACCTCATCAAAATCTATAGCAACATATGGGTTTGTTGCAATTGGAAATTGTTCTGTAATATAAAATTAAAATATGTTAAGACTTTTATCTAAAAGAAAGACCAAAGAACAAAAAAAAAATTCACTTCAATAACCTGTTAGTGTGATATCCTCCTGATTCCCTTGATGATCGTTGTGAGCCCTGAGGAAACACAATCAGTTGGTCATAAATTGTTTGAAAAAAAAAAAAACAGAAAGATGACAAAGAGGGACAAGTGAGAAAATTACCCGTCATAATCAAAGTCGACACCGCAATCGAAAGCATCAAGGTTATAATTTTCAGGCATTGTGATGGACTGGAGCGGTGCTTGCATTGCGTTCTCTGACAAGGTCAAGTCTATAGAAACAAAGGCCTTCTTAAGGCCATTCAATACGACATTACAGTCGTGGTGAAGATACTCGACTTTCTTTGAGTAAATCCGAACAACCCCTAGTAGAAGGTGGCCAGACATTCTGAGGGCAATAGGAACCTCAGGAAACATAATGCGATCTAATTACCAATTCATATGGAAAATTGTTAGATAATCGATCCAAAACATTTAAGCTTGTATCAAAATCAGCATACAAAACTATCAGCAAAGACCATTAAATATAGATTGTTCCCAGAAAGTGATCAAAAACCCAAATTTGGGAAAAGAAAGAAACAGTTTGAACCCAAAATAAGAATCCCATGGGCGAAACTAAAACCTAAAATGTAATGGGTTGTTGATATGAAGAGAAAGCATGAAACTTTTGAGCAAAAGAAAGAAGGGAAATTGAGACAAACCGACGGTGGAGGGGATATCGGTGGCGGCGTAATGGGACTTCTTGAGACGGTGTTGGAGATGGGCAGCGCACCAAACGGTACCCAAAGGGCCCTTCCGAGCCAATATCGTGTGCGAATAGAACATCCTTCTTTCTTCTTCCACCAGCACCAACAGCGGTTTTGGTTTTCTTTTATGAGAGAGAGAGAGTGAGAGATTGTTTTGGGGTTTTATTTAGGGTTCCCAACCTTTTATGTTTTTCCCAACTTTGGATTGAGGGGAGCGGGAAATATGAAAGGTGCCGCCAACTTTGGATTTAGAAGCGCGCCCCACTCTTTTCTCCACAGTTACCACTCATGCCCTTCACTCTCCTGCCCAACTTCATTATTTATTTATTTTAATGGGGGCTGTATTCGTCAATGTCGTACCGAATTCATTGTTTTCCTTGAGATTTGGAGAATAACCCTATTGAATCATGGATTTGGAGACTCTTGCTCCTATTATTTAATTATTTATTGCCAAAAAATAAATGAGACATTTTCATAAACAAATATGTCATATAAATGGGTATTTACACGGGTGAGAATGAGATAAATAAGTTTAGCGTTGAAATTAAGATGTATGATGAAATGAGCAACTAGGATGAAGAAAGAGGATGGTAGCTAGGGTGACATAACCACAAAATTTGATCATTTTGTCTTTTTAAAATGATTGATCTTTCTACTATGTAAAATATGTTGCCTCTAACATTTCGAAGATATTTTTTCCTTTTGTCCGACAGTGCGTCCAAACGGGACTTGAGGTGGCAAGATGGTGGTTGCACTTCTTAGGCTGGTGGCGGTGGAGAGAGAGAGAGAGAGAGAGAGAGAGAGAGAGAGAGAGAGAGAGAGAGAGAGAGCGGAAAGTGAGGTTGTTTGGTGGTTTGAGATGTAGTCCATTTTTGCTCTAGCATGGTTGCCTTGTTGTCGGACTAGAGCAGCTCGAGTCATGTCAACGGCAAGGTGAATTAGAGAGGTGGTGCGATGTGAAGCGGTATACGCCTGTCCGGATCGATTTCCCGATCTAGGACGGGTCTTCCCTACCATGTCCAGTTGTAGTTGTTGAACGGTGGTGCGCTACCTCCCCGTGGTGGACGCGGATGGTGATGCTATTAAGATGACGGCTGATGATAGTGGCAGGACGACGGGTGTGGATTTCAAATATGATGCAACTTCTTTGGGCATGGTTTATAGATGGATCGTTCTTGAGGTATGCAGAGATGTGCTAATATTGAGGAAACAAAACATGCTAGCAGAAACCAGAACCAAAATGCATTTCATCTCCATTCTACTGTGTTACAAAACCAACAACGGTCATCCGTGAGAAACTACAAAATTGACCTAATACCCACAGCTAATATTTAGACAGAATCAACCAAATTCAATCATAAAGCTTGACAGAGACTACTTGAATACAAATGATGACAAGTGATGCTGTAAAATTTAGCCTTGACAGCACCAAATCCACCAAGTAAAAACCATTAATATTAGCTTCTACCAGAAATCATAGTTACAACTTCAAGGCACCAGTTATCTCATGTGATCTGTTCTATTAACTGGTCAGCTTAAACGAGGATAGACTACAAAACCTCATGTCATGACAACATCCTTGAGATCAGAACCATATGAAGAGAATATATTTTTATTTGTTCTACATAGAAATGGTCTGTCCCAATGTTTGATACAATAGATACAAAACAAACTCTCCCAAGTACAAAATGTTCTGCCAGTTTACTATGCCTTGTTGACGCGAATTTTTTGGCCTTCAAACAACTGCAGTAAACAAGATGTAGTCAAATTAATTCAGTAAGGAAACATGGTGCTCACATAGTTTCAATTATGCACAATAAAGCAGCAACCAAAATTTATCCCAATGAGAACATAACCACCATAGATTATGAGTACAATGTAAACATTAGCAGGATGTAAACACAAGGAAGCATGCATCATGTAGTATGAGTGGGTGTTGTGCTTCATGTACACATTGCTACAAAACAATTAGCAGGAAAATACACAGACAAGAGAAGAAGTACTGATGAGATCTCAAGCATATGCAAATTTGAAAAATAGGCCAGTAATTTTCTCTTTGTTTAATGAAGGAAATCAATGCCTCGGTAATAGGAAAACAAAAGACGGACATCAGTGAGCTTATGAAGTAACAACACTAAGTTAGATAAATTGGTGATCCTGTGTGTGTAGGACTGTAGGGAATGGTTCTACAGCAAACTTGCACACCTTGCAGTATTGCTGTTTCATCGTTCATTACATTTACACCTATACCTATATCCATGATTGCCATTACTGTTTCAACAAAGGTCACACCTTAAATAATATCTTGTATAATCAGAAGTGCATGAAAACTTTATGAACATATAAAGGAAGAAAATAGGAACAAAATATGCTCAAGAGAACATATGTGGGTGCAAGTGTGTATATGCCTTTATAGTTAGATTCCACAGTTCCTCTAGAGCACCACTCACAGCAGTTAGAAACTTACAGTGTTGTTGAAAGATGAGATGGCAGCTTCTACATCCTCCTCTGATGAGAAAGACACGAACCCAAATCCACTAGATTTTGAGGTTCCAGGAACCCGGGAGACCTTTGCACTAAGTACCTTTGCCTTTTCAGAGAAAAGCTTCTGGAGTGTTTCTGTCGTAACACCCTTTGCAAGATTTCCAACATAAACTTTGTGGTGGCTGTCAACAAATTGCGACTCTTCTGCCTGGACAAGTGACAAATCTGGTTGTATGAGGGGCTTCTCGGTTATGTTCACCTTTATCTCACGCCCTCCAATCTCCTGTATTAACAAGGAAATGAAAAACATACAATACGTCATCACCCAGTCTTGAATCAACAACACAAACAAACGAAAGATTCGGAGAAACTTACAGTTCCATTCAGCTTCTCAACTATGGCATTTGCATCTTCAACAGTCCTTGTTGTAACAAATGCGAACCGCCGACTTCTTCCAGAGTACTTATCATACATCACCTGTCACCAAACCAAATCTCAATCTCATTTTACAATAAGGTAAATGTGTTGCTGTTATTAGCAATCTGTAAGATAGATTTAAAGACAAAGGCAGAGAAATTAAGAATGAGACCTCAGCCTTCTCAACAGCGCCATGTTCTTCCACGATTTTGGTGAGCTCGGCATTATCCACAGTCCTGGGAATGTTGCCGATGTAGACTCTCCGGGCGGCCTTGGAAGACGGGTCTGCGGCGGCGACTTCTTCGGCAACAGCGTACAGCCTCTGCAACCCTCCTCTGGAGGCCAGCCTCAGATAAGAGCCCTGAAACGGCGTCGCTTTCAGGGTC
This sequence comes from Fragaria vesca subsp. vesca, assembly GCF_000184155.1. Lineage (NCBI taxonomy): Eukaryota > Viridiplantae > Streptophyta > Magnoliopsida > Rosales > Rosaceae > Fragaria > Fragaria vesca. The sequence goes on from NC_020497.1 coordinate 1,327,975, forward strand.
AGCCCTGTGACGGGTTTTGATGGGTGGTGAAGGAGATTGGGTGACGAGAACAAAGATGAGATTGTCGTCGCCATTTTTATTTTTAAGAGCACAAAAGAGTGAGAGTGAAAGAGAGCCCACGAAGGAACGCATTATCTCATTATCTAAAACCTCAGGCTCTCTATCTCACCCGCGGGTGACACTAACATTTTATTTTCATTTAATGAGTAAATGGGCCGGTAACAGAAGGCCCAATCGGTCCGCGGCACATATAAAAGGGGTAGATAGTCTCTAGGGTTTTAGTTGGCCGAAGCATTTTGGAGACAGGCAGTGAAAGAGAGAGAGAGAGAGAGAGAGAGAGAGAGAGAGAGAGAGAGAGAGAGAGAGAG